>NC_141536.1:61842498-62139998 GCF_021556685.1 Rattus norvegicus | reverse complement strand
GATAGCTTTCTCGTTCTGTCATCCATTAATCCAATCCAAATACTGCTACTTACTAGCGTTGCTAAATATAATCCTCTCGGGTTTCCCAACTGAATTTTAGGTTTTACTCCTGAAAAAAAAAAAAAAAACCTTCAAATGCCTCATTTCAGGCAGGCCTGCCAATTTCCATCAAACTGATAGGCTTCAATCCAAGAAAATAAGTAGTAGGAAGTGGATCCTGGCTTAAGAAACCATTCGCCAAGGCCACTCATTAGAACACGTGAACACAGACTGTCAGTTTGATCACTTCTGATCTCCTTTCTAATGAACCCAAGGTAAATATATGTTAGGCATGAGTGTTATGAAAGGCGTCTTCTCAGAGTGAAAATTAGCAAATTATATCTGCTTAATAACAGGTCTGCTAAGTGTTTCCTTACACAAAATACAGATATGTGCTTTCTGTCATAAAAATGTTTAGACATACCACACAGCTATGGTACTAATATAGCTCTTTGTGTTTGTTATGTTTCAAAGCACTGTTTATTCCATAATTAGAAAATTGTCTTGAATCCTGATGAATGAATAAAATTGCCCAAATTACAGGAGATCTGTATTATAACTCAAAGGGAGTAGCCTTAGCTCGATGCTTAGAAACACCAAAAGCATTAAATGAATAGCTGTGAAAGTCTATTTTCAGATTGATGAAACGGGGCCAGAGATGTTGCTCAGAGGTAGTCTGTGAGCTTAGGATGCAGAAAACCTAGGGGTTCAATCCCACGCGCCAAAAGCAAATAAACCAAGCATTGATGATGTAATTTACTTTAATAACCTGTTTTGAACATATGCATTTCATATTTTAAATAAATTACTAAATCTGATTAGTGCAGATATGTTTTTATTCGGAAATTAAACCAAATTCAATTGGAAAGCATAGCACAAGGGAGGTGTCTGCTTGCTAAAGGGGATTTCCAGGTCCCAAGCTTATCTACATGTATGTGCAAATGTAGGAGAGACCGTGCACTGTACAGAGACACTAAACCAGCAACAGAATGAGGTGATCCTATTCACAGGGAAGCTGAAACCAAACACATCAATTATTGATAGATAGATCAAAGGAGAAAAGCCAGGTACAAGGCATAAAGTTCCCAATGCTTCTGTCTGCCTCTTTTTCTTTGCAGCCTGGTTAACCATCATTTTGACTAAGAATTTTTAGAGTGCTTTAATTGATAGGTTAATCAAAGATAGCTTCCTCATTAATTATCACCTAACTCCAGATATACTCATATAGATAAATACTTTTCTTATTAGAAAAAAAATACTTAGTAAAATCAAAGAAATGTCTTTCATTTCTTATGCATAAGCCCATTTTGATGGCAAAAGGGGAAACTGCATTAGCTTACTGTGAGGCGACACTCTAGTAGTTTGGAAAAACTGTTGCAATACTTAACCTATAAAGAAGAGAAGGCTGTTTGGACTCTCGGTTTCAAAGATTTGCTTTTCATGGCTGTTTGGCTAGATGGCTTTGGTTGGGTAGACATTTTGAAAGCATGTGGCAGGGAGGAAAAGAAGGTCATCACACCATCTCTTCCAAGTGCATTCTCCACTCATCGAACTTCCTTCCAGGAGGCCATGTCTTCTAACAGCCGCCTCACCTCCCAGTGCTACCACAGGCTCGAGACCAAGATCTAAACTATAGGAAATACTTAGCAAGTTCTTTTTTCCTGAACAATCTAGAAGCAGAAGGATGTATTTCATCCCTCTTTGGTGTCATTAGCAGCCAACATATAGAGGACAGTTATGTGAGCTCCTGAAGCCTCGAAGAATATTGCAAATAAAAAGGAGGAAAAAGAGTATAAAAGCCAGTGGTAAGGGAGGACTCCTGTAAATAGTGTCTGCTCCAAACGGCAAGAAAGGTATTGCCTCTCCAAACTCTCAACAGCTGCGGTCGCCCGCACAAGACACGTACAAGAAGAAGTCAGCCGAAGAAAACCCAAAGATACTTACCTTAATGCCCAGCATGGATGAGGAGAGTCTCATAAAGGCAGCTGAGGAGTTATTGGCAACTGATAGCTGCTGAGAGAAAGAGAAACTGTTTTCTTCAAGGATTTAGCCCCTAATAGGTCAATCATATTCCAATGGGTGACCATGCACCATATGAATATATCCTAATTGAACTCCACAAGTTATTAAAATAGAAGAGAAGAGGAGGAAGAGGAGGAGGAGAAGGAAGGAAGGAAGGGAGAGAGAGAGAGAGAGAGAGGGAGAGAGAGAGAGAGAGAGAGAGAGAGAGAGAGAGAGAGAGAGAGAGAGAGAGAGAAATGAAGTTGGGAGGACAATGTCATGGAAATAGTCCAAGAAGAGGATGAATTGGGGAGTAATAGGTAGATGGCATCAAAATATATTGTACATAAATATGAAATCTGTTTTAAAAGTCTAAAAGAAGTCCAGTAATGCTGTAAAGTCTACTAAGATGTGGGTTGGCACAACGGCTCTCTGGCCTTGGCCCATGCTTGCCCTTTGAGAATACACTGCTTTACTCTGAAATAAATCCTTTCTTCAACACTTCAAAAATTGCATGGGCATCTAGAAAAGGCCTTGGATAACCAAACAATATTTTTTTAATTTTTTAAAGATTTATTTTTAAATAATGAGTACACAGTAGCTATCTTCAGACACATCAAAAGAGGGCATCGAATCCCATTACAGATGGTTGTCAGCTACCATGTGGTTGCTGGGAATTGAACTCAGGACCTCTGGAAGAGCAGTCTCTTAACCACTGAGCCTTCTCTCCAGCCCCATAAACAAAAAGTAAAGTACTAAATGAATTACCATCCCAGATTTCAAAAAGTGTTATAGAGCTACAGTAATAAATACAGTATGGTACTAAGACAAAAGCAGACATGTAGACTAAAGGAACAAACTAGAAGACCCAAGCATGAGTACATGCCACTCCAACCATCTGAGATGTAGCTCTCTCCCCTCATCAAAGAAACTTCTCTTTAGAGCAAACTGAGAACCTTGCAGAAAACCACAATAGATCAAAGTGAAAAGGGCAATGGACCATGGGGATCCCAACCCCGGCAGATATATTTACAACACAACCCTGCACCTAAAACTCAGGGAACATCACAGAAAGGAGGGCAGGAAGACTATGAAAGCCAGAGGATCAGGAAGTCTGTGTCTGCTAGAAATGACAAGAAAGCTACCCCCAGGAAGCCTCAACAATATGGCTGCCTCAACTAGACCCAAACAATGACAATATCAGTAGACACACTAATGCAGAAGGTAGAAATCTCGGAGTCCTACTCCTAAACAAAGAAACTTTAGGCAACTAGTGATGCTGAGAGAGGAGAATTCTCTGTCAGGGATGGTCTCCCTCCTTGGTTACACAATACAAAATGGCCAGCCTTGAACTCATATACACACAAGCTACATTAAACAAACTCAGTAGTCCATATCTCTATATGCATGCATTTGCATGTGTGTGTGTGTGTGTGTGTTGTGTATAACAATAATAACCAAAGAAAAGGAGTCCAAATTTTCATAAGTAGTGAGGAAAGAGATGGAAATAATTGGAGGGATAGCACCTGAAAGTGGATGAAAGGAGAAAGATGGGAGGGACTTTCTAATTATTTTTATTTTATTTTGTTTTATTTTTATATTTATACAAATTAAAATAAATGAAGTAAATAAAAATGAACAGTATGATTAATAAAAATATAATATATATTAATTGTGTAATTGATGTATAAAATAACATGATATTAATTAACTAATTAAAATGAATAAAATATTATTGAACCCATTCTCTGTGCATAACACTGCTAGACAACTCTTGTCTAGCAGGAAATGCGTGTGCATCTAGAAAACATCATGTTGGTGTATAACATCCCAGCCTGCATCTGGGAAGCACTTAAGAAGCTTATGCCTTTATTATAGTTAGTTTGTAGGTACTGTGTGTTCACGTGTAACTTTTTCCATCATTCATTTACCGAGCACCTAATGACAGGGTAACTAGTGCCAGGAACTTTGGTAGTCAACATCGAAAAGCACAAGCACATATTTATTCAGTCTTGAGGTACTCAAAGTAGGAGGGGAGAGACAAAGTAAGTACCCAGTGGGAAACCTCTGTTGTAAGTGCATTGTGGGAATTAAACCACTGTGATTTGCCTTATCGAGGATATGAGGAAAATTCACACTACCACTGGGCATGTAGAAAGCAGCAGTGCTGGTAGGGCATATAAAGCAGGAGGAAGCAAGCTTCCTAGCTGTATGTCAATTCATCTTAAAAGAACAACCACCTTCGGACCACCCACCAAATGGCTGTCACTGGGCACAATTACCACTTGGCATCTGCTGAGATGTGCAGCAAGGGTATTAATTACTGCTCTCCATGTGATTCATGTATCGGAGAGTTCTTGGTGAGGCCAGTGTGTTTTGTAAATCTCAGATTAATGATTCCAATCCAACAGACAACAAGCCACTAAACAGTTACCAGGTGACAAAAATATTATGTTACCGTAGCTGGAATTAAAACGAGCAATCTAGCTATGAAATAAACCTCATAGCAGAGACAGCCATTTTAAAAGCAAAGTGTTTCCATATATTCTAAACAATCGCAAGCATAAAAATTCCAGGGTTTGTGTGTGTGTGTGTGTGTGTGTGTGTGTGTGTGTGTGTGTGTGTGTGTGGTGGTGGTTTTCCTTTGCTTTGTTTTACTATTTTCAGAAAACAAAATGACTTCTCAGTAGACTCCAGCAGAATTCATCGAAATTATTTGAAAATAGAAAATAGATTGAATGAGAAAAATGCATGGTGCAAAATTTTGCTCTCTCTCTCTCTCTCTCTCTCGTGTGTGTGTGTGTGTGTGTGTGTGTGTGTGTGTGTGTGTGTGTGTGTTTCTGTGTGCGTCTATTCAAACATCCTGCCTTCAATTGAGAAATGCCACTAAATATCAAGTCAGTTACCCCTGCCATTTACATATTAACCATATAATAGGTTAAGTACAGCGGGGCATGGTGTGGCACTCCTGTAATCCCAGCATTCATGAGGATCCAGAGTTCAAGGTCAGCTTGACCCAGAAACTCAGCCTGGGCTACCTGAGAGCTGTCTCAAAAATGAATAAATAACCTAAGAATTATGTGAGAAAATATTTTAACAGAACATACTTCTTGGCGTTCCCAGGAAAGTCCAGGGGGTATATTATATTATATTATATTATATTTCTAAAAGAAAAATGAAGAAAAGAAAGGGAGTAAAAATAAGACAAAAAATGGGTCAATGCAAGCTGGAGAGATAACTCAGTGAATAAAAGCATTTGCCATTCAGATTCAACAACGTGAGTTTGGATCACTAGGACCCATGTAAAAACAAAACTGTAGGCAGTACCACAAGCCAGTGCTATAATTGGGAGGTAGAGAAAGAATATTCTGAAAATTCCAAGTCAGTCAGGCTGGTTTAGGCAGCTGTGAAGAGAGCCTGTCTCCAGAAAGGTAGAAAGGCAAAGAGTGATTCCCAAAGTTATCATCTGACCTGCACATGCCTATGTAGTACACACACACACACACACACACACACACACACACACACACACACCAGTAATTGTAGCTCAGTCGAAGAAAATGTAGTGGGACAGCTATGTTTCTGTTTCCTGTCATCTAGTAAAAGTAACATAGGACTCCACTACACTTCCATCAGATGTGGTGAGTCCACTGAGAGAATTAATGTACATCGCATGTGTATACAGGATCCCTACCCCTTAAAATCAGAGTCCATCTACCAAGAGTCACCCAGCTCCAGTCACAGAGCATATACCTGCCCAATGTGGGAAGTTCCAGCAGAAACAGAATTCATAGACACTTCCTTTAGGGCTAATATATGTCTGAGATAGCATCAATATTTTGTAGCCCAAGGAGTAGAACATTTCACCATGAAATTCCTTGTATATATTTCACTTCCAAACATTGAGCTAACTTATGACCTCTCCACCTATACAAAATGTATCCTTGTGTAACATTGCTCAGTAACAATATAAAGAATGTATGATCAGCCAGCTATGTTTCAAAAGGTCAATCTTAACATGCTTTGACTGAAATCCTACGATGCCTCAAAACCCCTAAGGCAAAGTCCTATTAAAAGCCAGCCCCCCTTGCCTCCCTGACCTACCTCCTGAATGGTGCCAAAGCAGTTTTGCACTGTGATTTCTGTTCCCTTGACCAAGATTTCTTTGTCAGGGCTTTGGCGGATTTTACTTTCTAAATGAAGTCTAGTCTACCTTCCCCATTTATGATGGAAACTGAAGGGAATCATCCTATAAACACCAGATATGATGCATAGGCATGAAACATCTTCTGAACCAAAGGCCATTGAGAAGTGTCAAATGCAGAAAATACTACCCCCTCCCCTTTTCCTTTCTGCCTGAAAGCCAGACACAAACTTCCCTTGGGACAGTGTCCTCCTCACTCTTTCCCATACCAGAGAAGGACTCAGAATTAGACACAGCCAACCTGACCCTACAGAGTGAACCTTACTAAACACCCTTGATTTGTACTCATCTTCTTCCATATATTTCCCTCCTACAACTCACTTGTCCCAGTACCTCTAACTTGTCCATCTTCTTTGTGAGCCGCTTCTCTACAACTGTCCTTTCTTAAAGGATGAAACCTTCCTCAGCCATCACATCCTATTCTCCTATTTTCTAGACATCATCTCTGATGCTCCTATAGACTATGTAAATATATAACATAGTTATTATATATTTATATGCATCTAGATATATAAATATACATAGATAATATTGATAGATATAGTTAATAAGTTTAAGATTGGCTGCCCTTTATTAGAAAGCAAGTCCATGAAAATAGAGATATTTTAGATACTAGTTTACTTTTCGAGAATTCCATACATGCACATGACACTTTGTTAAACATGGTGATTCCACTCCTTCCCCTAACTCATACCAGATACGTTTCCATCCACTCATCCCTTCCTAACTTCATATATATATATATATATATATATATATATATATATATCACCAAGTCCAATTTGTGCTGTTCATATCCTCATTTGTGTGGTCTACCCAATGACATGTGTTCAACCCACCAAGGAACAAACCCTTAAAGAATGACTCTTTGTCCTCAGAAACCATCAACCATTCATAGCTCCTTGGCTAGGAGATGGGTGTCCGTGAGCGTCTCCATCCTCTATGCTGTCATGTTAACTTACACAGGCCTTGTTAACGTCACAGTCCTGACCTAACAGCATGTCCAGAAGACATCATTTGCTCTGGTTCTCTCTGACTTCTAGCACCTATTCTATTTGTACCCTTCCCTTCTGCAATGGCCTGAGCCTTAGGGAAAAGAGAGACTTAGATGCCTCATTTGTGACCAAGCACTGCACATACACAGATTCTCTGCCTTTTGATTAGTTGTGAGTTTCTGTTTTAACTACCACCCACTACACAAAGAAAATCCTCCGATGATGTCTGGGAGCTATCCTAATCTATGAGTCTAGACATACAAATTTAGAGATGTGTTCGCTGGTATAGGACAAGGGTTGTTGACTCTTTTTGTTCTTTGATGTTGTACAGGTTAGTTTTAAGGCAACATGACACAAACTAGAGTCATCAGAGAGGAGGGATCCTCAACTGAGAAATGCCTTCATAGGATCTGTCTATAGGCAAGTGTATAGGGCATTTTCTGATTTAGTGGTTTATGGGGGAGGGACAAGCCAATTATGGGTGGTGCCGTCCCTGGGCTGGTGGTCCTGGGTTCTATAAGAAAGCAGACTGAGTGTGTAAAGTAGGCTGTGTATATGAAATAGTAAAAAGTACAGAGTTTCTCCATGGAGTCTTCGTTGTCAGAAAACTCAGTCTCAAGAAAAAAAAAAGGAAGAAAGAAAAAAAAGAAGGAAGGAAAAAGAAACTAAGGAAAAAAGAAAAGAGACAGAGCAAGAAGAAAAGTTTGTTACTTGTGATCAAAAAATGACTTTAGTAGTAAGATGTGTTCTAATTTGACAGATTTCTGAAGAAACGTCTGTCAGAACTAACTACTCACTTTTTAATATTTAGAAGTTGTCATTGTAGGAACAAAATATTCTCTTTTGCCAAGGAAAGGAAATAATAGTAGTAAGTTAACTTTTTTAATAAGCCACTGCTGTGTGTGTATACTCCTGTAACGTCTCAGATTATCAACTACCCTGAGTGTAAGAGAAGTGGGGAACATACCAGGATGATGTGATTCTGGCTAGTACGAACAGTGTAATTAGTCATGACCTGAAGGGGAAAAACTGCCCTGGAAGGGAGAAAAAGAAAATTTTAGCAATAATCTTTTGAAGGACATACTAAGCTTCGGAAACCGTTACCTTGGAATGATGGTGACCCTTTTAAATTCACGGAGCCATTGATTTTCTCAAATTAATTTTATTAGAAACCCGAATTCTCAGAAAGCAACTCTGTCTGATGAAAACATTTACCAGCGCCATCCTTCACGGGCCGGGCTCCAGGCTTCGCTCTCACGGCAACCAGAAAATGTGATTCTGAAATCATTTGACAAATAGCGTCCCAGAGCACGAGTAAGACAATGTTTCAGGTGGAGGCGGTTTAGTGGCCTAATAACCAGGACGTGAGAGAAAACAGCTAACAGGAAGGCAGAAAGCGCTCATACCGTCGCAAAAAAAACGCGTCTTCCGACGTGGGGACTGTAAGCACTGAGAAGTCACGAAGCAATTCCAATTTTATGAGGAACAACGCGGGTAAATGTACCATTTGATTTAATGACGAAGCTATGAAAAAGGTAAACTGTTAAGAAAATGTGTCTGCCATAGCTCCTTTCTGTAGTGGAGGATCTATTTTGAAAAGAGAGAGTTGGTAGATGTAAGAAGAAGAAAATTATTCAGCCCTTTCTCCCAGCAGGGTGACTAAGCCTGCTACCGCCTCAGTGTTCCCTGACGCAGGTCCTTTAATAGGATGGGCGGAAAGCAACTGCTCGACTATTTTCACAAACCAACGAGAGAGAAGAGTCTCTGAGAAGAAAAGTTTTTGCTTTGAATTGATCGAATATGTTTGTTTGCTGACAGACGCCTACTGCTCTCTAGCAGTCCGCAGTGCCATAGGCGCAGAGACTTACCAAATAAATGGCGGATTGACTCCAATACAGATCGGACTTCTCTGTCTCGCAGTCACAAGTGCTTGACAACACTGAGGATGCCGTGCGTGCTATTTTGAACGCAAACTAAATCTAAACCGAAATTTCAAAAGCTTGCACCTTCCTCAGCACAGCTGGTTTGAGTGGCAAGAGGTTCAGCTTAGTAAGAAACCTTGCTGCCTTGGACACGTCCACAGTAGAGAAGCCTCTAGAATCTAGGGAATCTCCTGAGACAATGTGAGACACCTTAACTTCTCTGTAGCTTTTGCTGTTCTCCATGAGGTACCATGTAAGGGGCAGAAGGAGAATCTTGTGGAAAAAGAGCATAAACTCAACAAACGAACCAAGTTAAATTGTCCATGGTTAGGGCCTAGCCAACTGTCGTGTCAAAGAAGAAGGGCTTTTTCACTCCCAATCCACACTACACATTTCTTTCCCCAGCCTTCTTTCTTTGGGCTTTCTAGCCTCAAGCCTCTCAGTGTTCTTGGCTAATCTCCGTGTATAGGGGAAAACTTGATAGGTTTAATGTTGCAAGGACCTACCGAGTTGCTCCTTACAGTAATATTTACATTTCAAGAAGTGATACTTGGACAGACATTGAGAAGGACCACAAGCTGGAGTTCCTGCAGGCTTGTACCCCTCCCCCTTGGGTGCCAAGAATTCACCCTAGTATCCTGTGTCCTTTTACACTACATTTTATCACATTTCATATGTTATATGTTGCAACTAGATTTCCTTCCAGGTCTTACTAATATGCTACCTTTTTATATGGGAACATGTATGGTTTTCTGGAACAAATATTTTTTTAAAAAATCCACATTTTGGGTTTCATAAACCTTGTTTAGTACAAAAATCCTTTAAACAAAAATCCTTGGGGCTGGGGATTTAGTTCAGTGGTAGAGCGCTTACCTAGGAAGCTCAAGGCCCTGGGTTCGGTCCCCAGCTCCGAAAAAAAGAACCAAAAAAAAAAAAATCCTTTAAAACAAAAATCCTTTTCTTACAGGAAAATTTCAAACTGCTGAATGATTTCAGGGTTGTCCGGGTAAAGTTTTCACTCTGCCTGACCAATATGGGCAACTTCCCTCGCATGGGCACTAAGCTTAATGTTTGACTGACACAGCCTTTAAAATGGGGCATGTAGCTGAAGGGCCCCTGACAACACAGGGCCAAAGGCCTAGTCTCTGTGCCTTAGTATAGAACACTGTGGTTTCCGTCAGAATTTCCCTCCAGGAAGTAGAAATACCTTCAATTTTAGGTGTGTGTTCTTAGCTAAAAAAAAAAAAAAAAAAAAAAAAAAAAAAAAAAAAAAAAAAAAAAAACAGAAAAAGAAGGAAAAAGAGAACCAAAGAAATAAAAGGGAGGAAGAAGAGATGGTTGGTGGAAGGGTGTAGACACTTTCCATCATATTACAAACCCTACCCATTGCTAATACCAGAACTGACCGTGACAACATATTCTGCTATCAAATTTACACTACGATATGAGACAGCAACCAGCTTCTCCATTGAAGCCACATTGTCAATGCATTTAATTTCAATGTGTGTGAGGAAAGTGGTCCCAGAGCTGCCTGCCACTGGAATCACCTGAGGAGATTTAGTCTCATACTGATGTCCGGGGACTATATCTGCAGCCGTCTGGGTGTCAGAAGATGCCAGCACTCCCCCATGTGATTGGGTACATGGCTCATCCAAGGACAGAAGACAGACCGATTCCAGATAACTGTTTGAACTGATTGACTGAGCCCGCGTCACTGGGTATTTAACTAGTGTTCACCGTTGTAGCTTCCCTACATCCGACATTCTGTGAAACGGGGGCAGGAGTGGCTCACAGTCAGTAGGTTGTTCCCCTCTCTTTTTCCCTCCGTGGGCTCTGACTCATGCTGCAGTAGAGAAAAAGACAAACAGCCTAGTCAATAAATGACTACTGCTGTTGGATTGCCTTTCTTTGACTACAGAGAACAGCCTGATAGTGCCTTTCAGTAGCAGAGGAACGGTTTAGGAACCAGGCTGCCACCTGGCGGCTTTCCTGAGCATTTCACTCTTCCCTTCCTAAAGAACCGGGAATGACTAATCACAGCGTCCTCCTCATTTACACACTAGACACGGGTTCAAGGAGTCCTCTGCAATGGAGGCTGTGCTCCGAGGTGACACTCAGAATAAAATGGCAGAGGCAGCCCTCTTGATGGGACAAGGAGGACACACTGGCGTTCAAATACCCCACCCACCTGTTCGCCTTTGAGGCTGTTCTTTAAGGGCTTTCAAGAGTGATGTCAGTTCAAACAGTATAGGTGAGGTTAGTGAGGAGGAAAGCCCTAAGACCGTGTTTGCGGTTTCTGAACAACAAACAGATCTACCTGCCAGCCTGGTGAAAATGCAGGTTGCAGTGGTCCAGCCCCAGAATTTCCAATTCGGGGAGTTTTGGGAGAAGCCGGGGAATGTACAGCTCTAAGGAATCTCAAATGCTGCTGCTGCTCCAGAAACTGCACTTTGAAAGCCGCTGGATAAATCGTCGCTGATGAGTTAGCTGTTAATGATCAACGATCTGCTGAGGGCATTAGCTTCCTCAGTCAGCACACAGGGCTAGGAGGAGAAGCCAGACCCGAAGCCTCTCCCTCGGCTCTAAAATATTCTCTGTGGGCTCTCCCCTACACGTCCATGGAGAAGGGGAGAGATACCAAAAAACGTCAGGTAGGAATTGGCTAGGATCAGGGGCGGGTAAAATGTCTCTTGGCTTACCTAGAGTCCTTTGGGTACTCTTGGGAAACATTGGGTAATCTTTTCCCTAAATACTACATCATCCCAATCCATTAGTTCAGCAGGAAGCAGACCTGCTTGACAAGCCAAAATAACATGCTGAGATGGATTTCAAAATGAAGATTTTATGGAGATAGACATGACGGGAAGATAAATTAAGTCGTTCGCATTCTAATAGCACCATCTAGTGGAAATTCGGGGATTTTTGTTTTGCTTTACCTCAAACAGCCAAATATGGAAGTGGTTTACATTTTTTTTTGTGGCAACAAAGGGGCCCCTATCGTTTGTTACTTCGGGGGTAAGATGGGAGAGCAGTAAGCAAAGCCAGTGTGACTGTGTGAAAGAAATTCTTTCAGTCATCCATGTTGAATAGCAAATAAAGCGAAGTCATCAGCTGGGGAATGGGGACAGGCGAGTGTTCACAAAGGCTTCTCACGAGTCAAATAGTCAAATCAGAGCAATCACGTCATATCACAAAGCACGGTGCTGGGTGTGTGTGTAATACAGCTTCAAATCGCCTAGGTACCACTAATCCGTCATTAGATGACAGTATATAGGGCCACACTCATATTCCGCATGATATAATAGTGGTCAATGGACCGTACCGTTATACAGAGTTGAATAAATTGGTCTCTTTACCCTTCCACTCTAGATTCCAGAAAAAGAAAACAGGAGGTGAAAGCAGAAACGCTAAGCCTGACTCTGAGAAGGAATCAAAAGGGGAGACATTGAGGATGATAGGAAAAAAAAACAAAAACAAAAACTCCAGGCCCCGGGCCCCTGCATGCTACCCGGAGAACTCCATCGTGGATGATCTGGTGATTTAAGGGTAGTCAATAATCTTGATTGTCAACTTGATGGGGTGGAAAACCACCATGAAGCAAACCTCTGAGCAATTCTACAGCAACTTCACTGAAGGGAGAAGACCCGCCCTAAACGTAGACAGCGTCATGACGTAAGCTGAGGTGTAGAACTACATAAAAATACAATCTGTCAGGTGGAGACACAGTAGCCAAGATATGCTCAGTAACATGAAAAAGAAATAAAGATGTTCAAAATTATGAGAATAGAATTTTCCTTGGTGAATAAATGAATGGATATACTGTCTAAAAAAAAAAAAGAAAAAGAAAATATAGCCAACTCACAAATATATATAAACATATATATATATGTATACATATATTCTAATTTAGGAATTATTTTGAATATTTTCTGTGGAATTGTCACTTTCTATTACTGCATCCAAATAGCATGAAGACTATGTCAAGTTAAGTAGATTAATTTTGTTCATTGAGTGGCTATGATGACAATAGTAGGTAGGGCATTGATGTTAAAATAGAAAAAAATGTAAAATATGATGGAAAAAAAAAAGAACTACATAAAAAGGAAGCGAACTGAGCAGCAGCCTTCCTCCCTCTCTGCCTGCTACAGAGGATACAAAGGAGCCAGCTAACAGATACTCGGGCCACCAACTCCTCCTGCCCTGACAGACTAGACCCTCGAGAACTGTGACCCCCAAACTCAGCTTCTCTTAGGTTGCTTCTGTCAACTCCCCCCACCCCCGTAGCAGCAAGTAAAAGAGCCACACTTCTAGCTGAGCCATGGGAACTTAGTGGCATGTTAATCAGAAATAATTTAAATTTTCTAATTACTTGATTGTGGAATTTGTGCTTTTCCACCCACAGCAGGCAGATGCAGCGGGCATGTGGTAATTTGTCAGCTGGGTACCAATCTTATAATCTTACACAGCCCAAGCAGGTGACACGGGTGATGTAAGAGAACTGGCCTGATCCTCTTCCTCTACTCCAAAAAAAAAAAAAAAATCATGTAGTCGGGTTGCACATTTAGAATTTCTAATCAGAAAATCAGAAATTTAAAGCATCCCAAAAGCTGGTTTTTTTCTAAATATGGCCAACAAGATACCAAAGGTAGTAGATTGCACACTTTTTCCATTACAGCAGGTCAAAGTTCACAGTTACTATGTGCACTAAATATTGTGTGAAGTTACGTTCAGGCCTTGTCTGTGAGTGTGTGAGTGTGTGTGAGTGTGTGTGTGTGTGTGTGTGTGTGTGTGTGTGTGTGTGTGTGTGATATGTGTGAAGTATAAACTGATTTTGTGTTTGGAAATGATTCTCATCTTCAAGATGCTTCGTTGTATGCATGCAGATATTCCCTGATCTGAAAGAAAAATCTGGAACCCTTCTAGTCTTGCATGTGACAGCTAAAGGGACAGTAAACGTCTGCTCCCATCTCCATCCTCATCAAAAGCTTAGCTCCTTTACTCCATGGAGGTGGAATTGATGGGAAAGAACAGAACAAGCATTTGACCCGACTTCTTTTTGTCCTAGAATCCTCTGTTGGCTGATGTAATGGGTGTGCATAACACCAACTACCAGCAGTTGTCCTCCAGGTAGCAAGTGTCCAGAATATATCAGTTCAGAGGGCCCTGGATGGTCTCTTTACATAGTAGACCCAACTTGAGCCATCTTCTCCCTACATCAGCTTCCCCTGCTAGCTTCTTCCTATAGTTGTCCCTGTAGCCACTGAGCTTGCTCTGTGGTGACAGATGGAGAGTTAACTCAAGGCTCACCTCCTTTCTCTTCACTGATTCAGCCAGTGAGGAATTTACACACTTGTCCTTCTGAGGGCAGAGTAGACGGCTTGGCAGTTGACGTCTCCCTTTGTTATCTCTGTATAACCATCCACTGCTCTGCTCACAGTGAAACTGACTTAGGAGACACACAGCTAGGAAATCAAACACTGACCCCTTTCTTAAGCCTCGGCAGTCTCACAGAAGGATGGCAACCTCTGAGGCCCACATTCTCCCATTTCATCTTTTCATCTCCTCTTTACCCTACCCTAAATCTACCAAGCAGGGCACATAGTAGGGCTGCAGGAAGCCAGGACTGTCATTGGTCTGGAATTGCCTGGTGGAAGCTGGACCAAAGGCACAGGTAAGTCCAGTGGGAGTAAGAGCAGATGATGTAGTTCCTGTCACCGAAGCCATAATGAGGTAGACAGACACATCACACCCCTTGTGACCTTCAGTCTTCCTAACATTTTCTGAGGTGAACCCAAAAGAACAGGAAGCTGAACCTAAAATGCCTGAAGTCTTTATCAACTCTGGTACATGACAGAGCAGAGGGGAAGAAGAGAGGGCAGGGCTGGAGGCAGCTCCAGGTTTTGAGAAAGAAAGAAAGAAAGAAAGAAAGAAAGAAAGAAAGAAAGAAAGAAAGAAAGAAAGAAAGAAAGAGAGAGAAAGAAAGAGAGAGAGACAGAGAGAGAAGGAGGGAAGGAGGAAGGGAGGGAGGGAGGGAGGGAGGGAGGGAGGGAGGGAATGAGAGAGGGGACAGAAGGAGGGAGGGAGGGAGAGAGAGACACACACAGACAAACAAACAATGGCCAGTTCATACTATGACAGTCTACCCTTTGTGCCTGAAGCACTAGACCCCTGTGGTCTTTATCTACACTTCAGAGTGGAATGAAAAGAGACAAACATTACCCATTTGTTTCTATCTCTCTGTACTCATTTGGAAGTTGAGCTCAGGGGGAAAAAAAATCCTGTAAAATAAAAATTATAAGAGGTGATTTTTGTTGTAAAAAGAAGAGCCTCTCAAAAGTAGGCTAAAAGTTAAAATGGAGTCGCCTATGCTGAAGCTCCAGGCTGACAAACTACAACTTAATTGTCTTCTGACCTTCAGGAACAAGAGGTAGCAAGCACATTTTCTAAACTGGCCAATTTCAATTAACATGATAATGAACTTTCCTCTGCTTTAATCCTCGCCAAAAAAGAAAAGAAAATCAAAATGCCCTTGGGGTAACCTGATTTTGACCAATCAATTATTTTCCTCGTTTTTTTTTTTTTTCACTTCCTGTCCCCACCTTACAAAACGGTAATTTTAAAATGACCGATTTGGTGTTTCTTCTCTGCCTTTTGTCTTCCAGCTCTGTCTCCATCTATAAAACTAACTTTGGCTAGGCTCAGTGAACAACTTACTCCATTTATGAAATGAAGTCTTATTGCCTGATTCTAGAGTCTCAATGCCAATCAAGATCTTTACACACATTGCAGTGGGAGTGGGAGTGTGCGTGTGCGTGTGCGTGTGCGTGTGCGTGTGCGTGTGCGTGTGCGTGTGCGTGTGCGTGTGTGTGTGTGTGTGTGTGTGTGTGTGTGTTTCTGTGTGTGTTTATTATCCCTATCAACATCCTAGCATGTGAGATTCAATGCCCAGTTTTCTGCTGTGTCAATCGGTTGTGATACTGGCAGTTGCCTTGACACTACAGTTGACACTAAACTATACCACAGATTTTTTAAAATGCATTGCTGATAAAGTTTTACCTAGTCCATTATTTCCAACTCAACTGAGATTTGAGTATGTCCAGGATTTTTTAAGTTGCATTTAAGAATGCATATGTAATTCTGTAGAGAAACCCTGAGTATATTACGTTTCTGTTCAGTACCTTCAACTCGAACTTTGTTAAGTTGTATTTTTATTTATTTTTAGAATCCCCACTCTAATAAATTTCATTGAATTGTGTATGTACTCACTATTGTGCTTTGTAGGAGAGATAAGATCTTCAGTTCCCAGGAGGCCAATTCTGAAGTAAGGGTTTATGAACAAGTGATTTACTCAGACAGCACTCTCAGGAGAAATGAGGTGAGGCAGGGGAGAAGCAGAAGAGGAAGGCAAGCCAAAAACAGAGTTTCTCACCAAGTCCTGGGAATGGTGACCCCAGCCTGGTTCTACAGGGAACTCTAAATTTCCTTCAAGACATTTGTCTCTGGGCAAAGCAAAATAGCTAGGCTTTCATTTTCTGGAATATTAGACAAGGAGCCCAGAGTTGGCCAAAGAACATATACAGGCATGAGCCACCCCAGTGACCATCTCTTCCAATAAAACCACATGTTCTAACCCTGCCCAAACAGTTCCACCAACTGGGGACTAAATATTCAATATATGGTGAACCCATTGGGTCATTATTACTCAAGCCGCCACCCTAGGGGTGACTTGGTCTTCAGCTGCTCATAATTCCCCTGAGATGGGGTAGAGAGGTAAAGATATGAGAAGTATATATTTATTTAGTCTTTGTTCTCAATTCCTAGGAGAGAGTTTCTAAAGCCTTGCACACGTCTCTCTCTGTCTGTCTCTCTGTCTCTATCTCTCCGTCTTTCTGTCTCTCTGTCTTTCTGTCTGTCTCTCTCTCTCTCTCTATGTGTGTGTGTGTGTGTGTGCGCGCGCGCACACGCACACACACGCCCAGAGATTGAACCTAAGACCTTGCTATGCTAGTTGAGTTAGTATTCCTCTATTGAACTAGATCGACAGTTATTTGCTATTTGTGTTTTTATTTTGAGACAAATTCCTACTAAATTGTTGGGGCCTGAGCCCCACTGTGTAACAGGCAAGACTAGAGCTTATGATTCTCCCGCCTCAGCCTCTTAAGGAGCTGATGTTGCAGCCACATGCTGCCACACTTGGCCTAAAACCCTGTGGGATTGCATGAGTGCTTCATGAGAGAAGCATCTTCATTATTTTATAATAACTCACCTGAGGCTACTCAATCAGTTTGTTTTATTTTCCTAACACCCATGTATCCCCCTGTGTACCTTCCCAGTGTCTCTGTTCATTTGTATCCTTTATAATATACCTGAGTGTTACTATAAAACCTAAGAACCCCCTAGCTGGGATTGCCCCTACCTGACATAAAGATCACTACTTAGGGAAGCCACACACCTGAAAGACGCCTTATTCAGCTTCTCTGTAGCCTTGTTATGGATAAGTCCTCTGACTGCAGGCTATACTAACAGCTGTCTGAGTTACTTTGTGCTGACTGCCTTTAAGATCTGATCTTCTGCCCCCCCCCGCCCCCGCCATTTTGAGCAGTAGCAGAATTCAGAGCCTCTTTTATGCTCCTTTGCTCTTAAGCTCTGAGGTCCTTCAAACAAGATAATAACTGTTCTCCTATCCATGCCAACTAGCCAACAAAGGCTTGCTTCTTCCTGTTACAGGTCCATTCTGGGTTTTCAGTACCAACGGTCTTCCATTTGCAAGCTACCCATCCTCCCACCCCTTAAAGCTTTGCCTATATTTCTAGCCTGTTTGCTTCTGTCTCATTCCTAGTGCTTCTGTGTGGCAAAAACCCAAGTAAGGTGAATAACAGAAGTATATGCGCTTCCTGACTTCTTGAACAGGAAAAGAGGATTGTCATGCAATTCGCACCTGAAGTATAGCTGTAGCACTTAACCTTTAGGGTCTGAAGTAACTCTGCAAACTTAATGTCAGAACTGAGTTAAAGTGTAGGATACCAAGTTGTTTTGAAATTTGTTGGAAAATTGGTTTGGGTAACAAACCCACCATTTGGCACCAAAAGTGTTCTGAGTAACAAAATGGATCATCTCGAGAGCATTAGCAGTGGGGACACTAAGGGAACTGGCTGCAATCCAACAGTGTCTATTTTGATCATCCCCAAACTCGTTTTCTTTATTTTTGGAAATTACCCTGTAAATGAAAACCATAAGAAAATAACTACCCACATCGGACCAAAGGCAGTCAAGTACAAAGTTATAGTACAGATAAAGTGAACCGTCACCGATTAAAACAAACTTTGACACACATTAAAATCACCTGGGTACCTTTCAATATGTTCATGAATCAATTTGGATCACCTTCAACAGAAACAGATAACAGTGGGGCTTGAGAAATGAGTAAAACTGCTTCCAGAAGGAGAAGTACAAGGGCTGACGGTAGCCGCAAGAGCTGTGGCGTAAGTTCAAAGGCAAGAGTGAGTGTAACTAATGGGGGCAGACAAGGCAAACGATTCAAAAATGTCTTTCTGAAACTAGTAGGACAAAGTTTTGTAGATAAACTGCAGCCTAGAAATGAAGCAATGGCCTTTCTTGGACTGTGGTAAACAGAGGGAAATTGTGGTAGGTTTTTATAGAAGAGTGAAACAATGAAGACGACATTAAGGGAGACTCATCAGCCATAATACAATGCAGGAGGCAAATTCACATTGTTAGAAGTCCAGATTCCACCAAGACACGCTGACCCCTACGGTGATACTGGGGTTTGACAGTCTTGACCAAGGCAACAGCCCTCAAAGTGGAGGGGAAGTGACAAATAAGAGTACATAGAGAAGAGAAAAGTCTTGATCCTGGTTTTAGAACCCAGTGAGTAAAGAGGAGTAAAGATAAAGCCGAGCCTGAGATCCACTGTCCACTGGTAAATGTTCCTCTGTGTACAGCTGACCTCATGACTCTTCACTTCCATGGGGAGACATCAGATGGTCTTTGCTCCTTTCAGGCAACCAAAAAGTGATGGGAAGAGAAAGACACTAAGTCCTCTATTTTAAACGGATCAGCAACAAAGCTCTGTGGAGAATATATGCACAGAAGACTCTCAGGGCGGATGGTAGTGACGTTGTTTTCTTCCATGCCCGGAAAAGAAGGAAGCGAAGATAGGGAATAGACTGTTTAGAGATTCACAACCGGAAACATGGCTCGTTGGTTAAGAACACGGACTGCCCTTACAGAGGACCTGAGTTCAATTCCCAGAACCCCATCTCACACCTACCTATCACTCTAGCTCTAGGAGATCTAATACCATTGTCTGGTCCCTATGGACGGCTGTATTCATGTACACATCCCCACCCCAACCCCACAGGCATATGCGTAAATACATCTTTACAAAAGGAAACTTAGAAATTAATGGTTACAACTTTGTATACAAATCCACCACTGCTCTTGGTGCCTCAGATTCGAGGCTCAGAAGGCGCCAAAATAATGGGCACCTCTTCCCTCTCCCTAGAATGTGAACACAGAGTGTGTGACTAAGCTTTTCCCCGACTACATGGCATCAGGGCTTCTGACATCTCAGACACATAAAGCCTCCTCGACGTCCCTGAGCTTCAGTCGTCCTGAAGAGAGATCTTTGCACAGCGGTTATTAAGAGACTTGGTGGACACAACTGCCACGTGCGGGCATAAAAGTTTGTGGCAGCAGCAAGTGATGTTGGTTCCCATGGCGTAGTGGTATCAAAGCCATCACGGCCAAAGTAGGAATTGTTGCCAATATTCAAGTGTGGTGAGAGGAACCCATGTCTCAATGGATAGCTGCATGAAGCAGGCCAAGACATCCCCTTATTTCACTGAAGAGGGGACAATAAATATTATAAATCAGTAAATAATAAAAATGTGTGTATCTGTGCAGAGATATCAATATAAAATACAGAATACTAAACACAAATGATCGAGGGCCCATCGAATTGGTTGCTTGATGATTCAGACATGATTGAAGTACGTGAATTTTCCTAGAAGTGAGGAGACTCACTTAAGAAGGTAAAGATTCAAAGCCATTTTCATTCCATGAAAATGACTGAAAGCTTACATTTCTCACATTCGCATGTTGAACTGACTTCACGGAGCTTCGATCAAGAATGACAAGAATGAATAACAGGGACAAGATTACGGGTGCGGCTTGCTGTGGGTCAAGTTTTAATAACCACAGTAGGTTGTGGTAAACAAGCCACAGACTGGATAGAATCTATCTAGAAGCAGGTAAAAATCTACAGACTGAGGATTCGTCAGCATGGAGGAAATAATTTAGCCACAGAAAGATGGTAAGGAAAGCACATAGGGGCGATCTCTGAGTCTCCTATCGGACATGTAAATTAGCGCAATATATTAAGTTCTGATTAAATTATTCCAGCCTTTATAGGGGCATGAGAGAAAATGTGCAAATCTTTTCTGGGGTTTTTGTTTATTTGTTTGTTTGTTTGTTTTGTTTGTTTGTTTTTTATGACTTTGACTAAGCTAGAGTTGTAAGAACAGAGTTATCTGTATTTTCTCATATATTTAATAGTTTTAACCCAGCATTATAAGATCATTGAACAAGAAATAGATCTCAGGATGGAAATGTATTGTTAACGTGCATGAGAAAACTTGTGAATATCTTAACATGCAAGGTAAACTTGAAAATTTTGTCTCATATGTGAGCTAAAAATGCCACACACACACACACACACACACACACACACACACACACACACAAAGATGGAAACTAAGTGTAAAGGAATAAAGGAATCCTGGAAGCATAATAATAGGCAGGTGTGAGGAAAATGTTAATTAATCAAGGAAATTGTAGACTCTTCCTGGTTTGTTTCTATACTAATATTTACACATCCAATTTCTGTTTGGTAATTTTTATTTCACAAAATCAATTGATTGGCAGGTCCCAGTGGGCATAATTTAAATTTTAGAAGAGAACATAAATGCTATGAGCCCTAGTAATGTCTATAAAGTAATTCATTACTGATAACTTTGGAAGTAGAAATAAGACATGAGACCTGTTGGAAGTATAAGAACTCTGCAGTCTTCACACTAAACAACACAGAAGAAAGAAAGGATGTGATATGGTAGGCTTCGAAATAAAGTTTAGATATATGTAGATTCCCTCTGAGACTATAGGAAAACACACACACACACACACACACACACACACACGCACTTCATAATCTGTACATGTTCCACTCCTTTGTGTAAAATTCCATAGCACTTGCACATAAAGCATGCTCATGTCATATACTTTAAATCATTCAATATCAAGGATATGTAAGAATTGTTTTTACAGTATTTATTAGAGGACAATGACCAAAAAAGTTTAAATACTCACCAAAGTACATCCAAATTGGTTGTTTATTGGAACCCTAATAATAATCAACGTAAAACAAGATCACATTAAATTCAGGAAGCTGGCAAAATACACTGGGAAAAAAAAAACTATCTGTGGTAGGCAGTCCCCAAGATGGCTGCAAATGAGCTACGTCTTTCATCTTTAAATCCTTCTCTTGAGTATAGGTTGAATGCTTTGGAGGCATCACTCCCTTGGTTAGTTTATCAAGAGGCCTTGGCTCTATCTGGGCATCTGTTCCTGTCTGATGTACTCTGAGGAAAGACATGTAGGTGGCCCACATGATGAGGAGTTGACAGAGGCCCTAGTCAACAACACACCAGGAACTCCATCCTACCAACAAGCAGCAGCATGAGCCTGCACCCAGATCTTCCTTAGTTGAGCCTTCAGATGAGAAGAAATTACTGGGCTGGAGAGATGGCTCAGAGGTTAGGAGCACTGACTGCTCTCCCAGAGTCCTGAGTTCAATTCCCAACAACCACATGGTGGCTCATAAACATCTGTAACTGATGCCCTCTTCTGGTGTGCATGAAGACAGCTACAGTGTATTCATAAAATAAATGAACAAATCTAAGAAAAAAAAGTGCCTTTTGAGAAGAAGGTACTACTGCCCTGCTGACAGATTCAAGACAACCTGAGGAACCTGAGGAGAGGACCCAGTGATACCATGCTGGGGATTCCTGACTCACAGAGTGAAAGATGATGAACAAGACTTCAGTCTATGATTAAGAAGAAAACTGCAGGAAACTGTCTGACAATGAAAAGAAATATATGTAAAAGTTGAGATTTATTAATGTTAAAAAAGACAAAGAAAATAATCTAACGACAGAAAAATAGGTATTTCCTACTGCATGCCCTCACTTGTGCATAGAATCAAAAAATACATATCAAACTAACAGAAATAGAGAATAAAATGCTCATCGCCAGACTGGGTTCAGGAGGTGCAGGATGGAGATGTAAATCAAAGCAAAATTCCATCCAGACAAGAGAAATGCATTTAAGAGGTCGTTCCGCAGCCCGGTGATGATCATGTCATCAACAATGTATTCTATATTCCTAGAAGTTGCTAAGAGTAGACTCAAAATATTCTCACCACAAAAACACATAAGCATGTCAGGTACTTTATATGCCGAATAGATTGATTTAGCCATTTCAGGGTTTCTGTGCTGAGTGCATTACAAACCATCTTACATTCCATAGGAGCTGGAGGGAAGGAAAAGGTGGAGCGGACATGGGGGATACGGAGAGTAAGGAGAACAGACAGAGTCAAAGTAATCCACAGAAGGAGAAGATGTCCAAGCAGGGCTTAATGCTTGCTCCTATGGAGGCCATGTGAGTAAAGAGCATCTGGAAATGCTTGCAAATCATCTGAAAAGTATTTTAGGCATAAGAAGGGGAAAACATATAGAAGAATATATAGAATTTTTTAAAAAAATAAGACCTCACTAAGTCACTCAGGCTGTTCTTAAATTCACTCCAAGTGGCCACTTGGCTGCATTATTTTTGGTCCATGTGTGTTAAGACAGAAGAGCCTCATGGCGGAGAGTGTGTTGTAGAACAGAGTCGTGCCTCCTTACCTCAAACCAGACAAGGAGACAGAAACAAAGGGTCTGGAAACAAATGTCTTTTAAAGACATCCACACAGTGATCTACTTCCTTCAGTGAGGTATCTAATAGTCTCTTCAGCCATAAATCCACCCATTGGTTCAGTCATTGGTAAAGTTAGAGCCCTACTCCTCCACCAAGCCTTCCAAAACCCATCAGCTGTGAACCATGCATCCAACACATGACCCTTGAAGGTTAATTTTTTTAAAACGTAAACCTTAACAGATGATATCTCCAAGGGACTGAAGGCATTATTTGGGCATCCCTGAACTGATCATTGAGGTCTCTACCCACTCACATTTACCTAACGATAGGTAAGTGATTTCCAAGCTTAAAAGTTGAACTACACTCCAAAATAGCCAAGTGGATGACCAAATGGATGGATGGATGGATAGATGGATGGATGGATGGATGGATGGATGGGTGGGTGGATGGATGGATGGATGGATGGAATGGATGGATGGATAGATGGATGGATGGATGGATGGATGGATGGATGGATGGATGGAATGGATGGATGGATGGATGGATGGATGGATGGATGGATGGAATGAATGGATGGATGCATGGATGCATGCATGCATGCATGCATGGATGCATGGATGGATGGATGGATGGATGGATGGATGGATGGATGGATAGATGGATGGATGGATGGATAGATGGATGGATGGAATGGATGGATAGATGGATGGATGGATGGATAGATGGATGGATGGATGGATGGATGCATGGATGGAATGGATGGATGGATGGATGGATGGATGGATGGATGGATGGATGGATGGGTGGGTGGATGGATGGATGGATGGAATGGATGGATAGATGGATGGATGGATGGATGGATGGATGGATGGATGGAATGGATGGATGCATGGATGGATGGAATGGATGGATGGATGGATGGATGGATGAATGAAATGAATGGATGGATGCATGGATGCATGCATGCATGCATGGATGCATGGATGGATGGATGGATGGATGGATGGATGGATGGATGGATGGATAGATGGATGGATGGATGGATAGATGGATGGATGGAATGGATGGATAGATGGATGGATGGATGGATGGATGGATAGATGGATGGATGGATGGATGGATGGATGGATGGAATGGATGGATGGATGGATGGATGGATGGATGGATAGATGGATGGATGGATGGATGGATGGAATGGATGGATGGATGGATGGATGGATGGAATGGATGGATAGATGGATGGATGGATGGATGGATGGATGGATGGATGGAATGGATGGATGGATGGATGGATGGATGGATGGATGGCTGAGTGAATGAGTGAATAAGTGAAAGAAGAGAGTGACCGTCAGTAGATATAGCACATTCTGGTAATAACTTCACACTTAGATGCACACTGTTCTTGCTTGTACTTTGAAGCTACTTTAGTGGCAGAATTCCTGAAATCGTCTTACCCTGTCACCACAGCCCTCCTTTCCTCTGTATTGGAAATGCTAGTCTCTGCACCCAAATCCCGTGGGAGGGAGAGCTGAACCTTCAGAGAGGCGGACACGCCTGGGAAACCAGAAGAGACTGCACTCTGTGCACATCCAGGCGCCAGAGGAAAACACCAAACGCCATCTGGAACCCTGGTGCACGGAGGCTCCCGTAAAGAGCGGCGCAGATCTTCCCGGTTGCTGCCACAGCGGAGAGGACTTAGGCAGTACCCCACGAGCAAACTTGAGCCTTGGAACTGCAGGTAGGACCAACTTTTCCCCTGCAAGAAACCTGCCTGGTGAACTCAGGACACACAGAGGCAAAATTCCTCTAAGGCCGGGCACTTCCTGTGTTTACCGGAAGTCTCACACCGGCGGATCCCGGACCGCAGCAGCTCTCTGCTCCCAAACCCCGTGGGAGAGAGACCCCACCGCCTGATCAGGTGGGCACTCCTGAGGCTGCAGAGCAGAGGAGACCACCAACACTGCCCACCCCTGCCCACATCCCTGGCCCAAGAGGCAACTGTATAAGGCCTCTGGGTTCCCGTAGGGGAGGGCCCGGGAGCGGCAGGACACCTGCGCCTGAGACACTGCCGGAACCTGAAGGAAACAGACCGGATAAACAGTTCTCTGCACCCAAATCCCGTGGGAGGGAGAGCTGAACCTTCAGAGAGGCGGACACGCCTGGGAAACCAGAAGAGACTGCACTCTGTGCACATCCAGGCGCCAGACGAAAACACCAAACGTCATCTGAAACCCTGGTGCACAGAGGCTCCCGGAAGGAGCGGCACAGATTTTCCCGGTTGCTGCCACAGCGGAGAGGACTTAGGCAGTACCCCACGAGCAAACTTGAGCCTTGGAACCACAGGTAGGACCAATTTTTCCCCTGCAAGAAACCTGCCTGGTGAACTCAAGACACAGGCCCACAGGAACAGCTGAAGACCTGTAGAGAGGAAAAACTACACGCCCGAAAGCAGAACACTCTGTCCCCATAACTGGCTGAAAGAAAACAGGAAAACAGGTCTACAGCACTCCTGACACACAGGTTATAGGACAGTCTAGCCACTGTCAGAAATAGCAGAACAAAGTAACACTAGAGATAATCTGATGGCGAGAGGCAAGCACAGGAACCCAAGCAACAGAAACCAAGACTACATGGCATCATCGGAGCCCAATTCTCCCACCAAAGCAAACACGGAATATCCAAACACACCAGAAAAGCAAGACCTAGTTTCAAAATCATATTTGATCATGATGCTGGAGGACTTCAAGAAAGACATAAAGAACTCCCTTAGAGAACAAGTAGAAGCCTACAGAGAGGAATCACAAAAATCCCTGAAAGAATTCCAGGAAAACACAATCAAACAGTTGAAGGAATTAAAAACGGAAATAGAAGCAATCAAGAAAGAACACATGGAAACAACCCTGGACATAGAAAATCAAAAGAAAAGACAAGGAGCTGTAGATACAAGCTTCACCAACAGAATTCAAGAGATGGAAGAGAGAATCTCGGGAGCAGAAGATTCCATAGAAATCATTGACTCAACTGTCAAAGATAATGTAAAGCGGAAAAAGCTACTGGTCCAAAACATACAGGAAATCCAGGACTCAATGAGAAGATCAAACCTAAGGATAATAGGTATAGAAGAGAGTGAAGACTCCCAGCTCAAAGGACCAGTAAATATCTTCAACAAAATCATAGAAGAAAACTTCCCTAACCTAAAAAAAGAGATACCCATAGGCATACAAGAAGCCTACAGAACTCCAAATAGATTGGACCAGAAAAGAAACACCTCCCGTCACATAATTGTCAAAACACCAAACGCACAAAATAAAGAAAGAATATTAAAAGCAGTAAGGGAAAAAGGTCAAGTAACATATAAAGGCAGACCTATCAGAATCACACCAGACTTTTCGCCAGAAACTATGAAGGCCAGAAGATCCTGGACAGATGTCATACAGACCCTAAGAGAACACAAATGCCAGCCCAGGTTACTGTATCCTGCAAAACTCTCAATTAACATAGATGGAGAAACCAAGATATTCCATGACAAAACCAAATTTACACAATATCTTTCTACAAATCCATCACTACAAAGGATAATAAAGGGTAAAGCCCAACATAAGGAGGCAAGCTATACCCTAGAAGCAAGAAACTAATCATCTTGGCAACAAAACAAAGAGAATGAAAGCACACAATCATAACCTCACTTCCAAATATGAATATAACGGGAAGCAATAATCACTATTCCTTAATATCTCTCAATATCAATGGCCTCAACTCCCCAATAAAAAGACATAGATTAACAAACTGGATACGCAACGAGGACCCTGCATTCTGCTGCCTACAGGAAACACACCTCAGAGACAAAGACAGACATTACCTCGGAGTGAAAGGCTGGAAAACAATTTTCCAAGCAAATGGTCAGAAGAAGCAAGCTGGAGTAGCCATTCTAATATCAAATAAAATCAATTTTCAACTAAAAGTCATCAAAAAAGATAAGGAAGGACACTTCATATTCATCAAAGGAAAAATCCACCAAGATGAAGTCTCAATCCTAAATATCTATGCCCCAAATACAAGGGCACCTACATATGTAAAAGAAACCTTACTAAAGCTCAAAACACACATTGCACCTCACACAATAATAGTGGGAGATTTCAACACCCCACTCTCATCAATGGACAGATCATGGAAACAGAAATTAAACAGAGATGTAGACAGACTAAGAGAAGTCATGAGCCAAATGGACTTAACGGATATTTATAGAACATTCTATCCTAAAGCAAAAGGATATACCTTCTTCTCAGCTCCTCATGGTACTTTCTCCAAAATTGACCATATAATTGGTCAAAAAACGGGCCTCAACAGGTACAGAAAGATAGAAATAATCCCATGCGTGCTATCGGACCACCACGGCCTAAAACTGGTCTTCAATAACAATAAGGGAAGAATGCCCACATATACGTGGAAATTGAACAATGCTCTACTCAATGATAACCTGGTCAAGGAAGAAATAAAGAAAGAAATTAAAAACTTTTTAGAATTTAATGAAAATGAAGGTACAACATACCCAAACTTATGGGACACAATGAAAGCTGTGCTAAGAGGAAAACTCATAGCGCTGAGTGCCTGCAGAAAGAAACAGGAAAGAGCATATGTCAGCAGCTTGACAGCACACCTAAAAGCTCTAGAACAAAAAGAAGCAAATACACCCAGGAGGAGTAGAAGGCAGGAAATAATCAAACTCAGAGCTGAAATCAACCAAGTAGAAACAAAAAGGACCATAGAAAGAATCAACAGAACCAAAAGTTGGTTCTTTGAGAAAATCAACAAGATAGATAAACCCTTAGCCAGACTAACGAGAGGACACAGAGAGTGCGTCCAAATTAACAAAATCAGAAATGAAAAGGGAGACATAACTGCAGATTCAGAGGAAATTCAAAAAATCATCAGATCTTACTATAAAAACCTATATTCAACAAAATTTGAAAATTTTCAGGAAATGGACAATTTCCTAGACAGATACCAGGTATCGAAGTTAAATCAGGAACAGATAAACCAGTTAAACAACCCCATAACTCCTAAGGAAATAGAAGCAGTCATTAAAGGTCTCCCAACCAAAAAGAGCCCAGGTCCAGACGGGTTTAGTGCAGAATTCTATCAAACCTTCATAGAAGACCTTATACCAATATTATCCAAACTATTCCACAAAACTGAAACAGATGGAGCCCTACCGAATTCCTTCTATGAAGCCACAATTACTCTTATACCCAAACCACACAAAGACCCAACAAAGAAAGAGAACTTCAGACCAATTTCCCTTATGAATATCGACGCAAAAATACTCAATAAAATTCTGGCAAACCGAATTCAAGAGCACATCAAAACAATCATCCACCATGATCAAGTAGGCTTCATCCCAGGCATGCAGGGATGGTTTAATATAAGGAAAACCATCAACGTGATCCATCATATAAACAAACTGAAAGAACAGAACCACATGATCATTTCATTAGATGCTGAGAAAGCATTTGACAAAATTCAACACCCCTTCATGATAAAAGTCCTGGAAAGAATAGGTATTCAAGGCCCATACCTAAACATAGTAAAAGCCATATACAGCAAACCAGTTGCTAACATTAAACTAAATGGAGAGAAACTTGAAGCAATCCCACTAAAATCAGGGACTAGACAAGGCTGCCCACTCTCTCCCTACTTATTCAATATAGTTCTTGAAGTTCTAGCCAGAGCAATCAGACAACAAAAGGAGATCAAGGGGATACAGATCGGAAAAGAAGAGGTCAAAATATCACTATTTGCAGACGACATGATAGTATATTTAAGCGATCCCAAAAGTTCCACCAGAGAACTACTAAAGCTGATAAACAACTTCAGCAAAGTGGCTGGGTATAAAATTAACTCAAATAAATCAGTTGCCTTCCTCTATACAAAAGAGAAACAAGCCGAGAAAGAAATTAGGGAAACGACACCCTTCATAATAGACCCAAATAATATAAAGTACCTCGGTGTGACTTTAACCAAGCAAGTAAAAGATCTGTACAATAAGAACTTCAAGACACTGAGGAAAGAAATTGAAGAAGACCTCAGAAGATGGAAAGATCTCCCATGCTCATGGATTGGCAGGATTAATATAGTAAAAATGGCCATTTTACCAAAAGCAATCTACAGATTCAATGCAATCCCCATCAAAATACCAATCCAATTCTTCAAAGAGTTAGACAGAACAATTTGCAAATTCATCTGGAATAACAAAAAACCCAGGATAGCTAAAGCTATCCTCAACAATAAGAGGACTTCAGGGGGAATCACTATCCCTGAACTCAAGCAGTATTACAGAGCAATAGTGATAAAAACTGCATGGTATTGGTACAGAGACAGACAGATAGACCAATGGAATAGAATTGAAGACCCAGAAATGAACCCACACACCTATGGTCACTTGATTTTTGACAAAGGAGCCAAAACCATCCAATGGAAAAAAGATAGCATTTTCAGCAAATGGTGCTGGTTCAACTGGAGGGCAACATGTAGAAGAATGCAGATCGATCCATGCTTATCACCCTGTACAAAGCTTAAGTCCAAGTGGATCAAGGACCTCCACATCAAACCAGACACACTCAAACTAATAGAAGAAAAACTAGGGAAGCATCTGGAACACATGGGCACTGGAAAAAATTTCCTGAACAAAACACCAATGGCTTATGCTCTAAGATCAAGAATCGACAAATGGGATCTCATAAAACTGCAAAGCTTCTGTAAGGCAAAGGACACTGTGGTTAGGACAAAACGGCAACCAACAGATTGGGAAAAGATCTTTACCAATCCTATAACAGATAGAGGCCTTATATCCAAAATATACAAAGAACTCAAGAAGTTAGACCACAGGGAAACAAATAACCCTATTAAAAAATGGGGTTCAGAGCTGAACAAAGAATTCACAGCTGAGGAATGCCGAATGGCTGAGAAACACCTAAAGAAATGTTCAACATCTTTAGTCATAAGGGAAATGCAAATCAAAACAACCCTGAGATTTCACCTCACACCAGTGAGAATGGCTAAGATCAAAAACTCAGGTGACAGCAGATGCTGGCGAGGATGTGGAGAAAGAGGAACACTCCTCCATTGTTGGTGGGATTGCAGACTGGTAAAACCATTCTGGAAATCAGTCTGGAGTTTCCTCAGAAAATTGGACATTGAACTGCCTGAGGATCCAGCCATACCTCTCTTGGGCATATACCCAAAAGATGCCTCAACATATAAAAGAGACACGTGCTCCACTATGTTCATCGCAGCCTTATTTATAATAGCCAGAAACTGGAAAGAACCCAGATGCCCTTCAACAGAGGAATGGATACAGAAAATGTGGTACATCTACACAATGGAATATTACTCAGCTATCAAAAACAACGACTTTATGAAATTCGTAGGCAAATGGTTGGAACTGGAAAATATCATCCTGAGTGAGCTAACCCACTCACAGAAAGACATACATGGTATGCACTCATTGATAAGTGGCTATTAGCCCAAATGCTTGAATTACCCTAGATCCCTAGAACAAAGGAAACTCAAGACGGGTGATCAAAATGTGAATGCTTCACTCCTTCTTTAAATGAGGAAAAAGAATACCCTTGGCAGGGAAGGGAGAGGCAAAGATTAAAACAGAGACTGAAGGAACACCCATTCAGAGCCTGCCCCACAGGTGGCCCATACATATACAGCCACCCAATTAGACAAGATGGATGAAGCAAAGAAGTGCAGACCGACAGGAGCCGGATGTAGATCGCTCCTGAGAGACACAGCCAGAATACAGCAAATACAGAGGCGAATGCCAGCAGCAAACCCCTGAACTGAGAATAGGTCCCCCGTTGAAGGAATCAGAGAAAGAACTGGAAGAGCTTGAAGGTGCTCGAGACCCCAAAAGTACAACAATGTCAAGCAACCAGAGCTTCCAGGGACTAAGCCACTACCTAAAGACTATACATGGACTGACCCTGGACTCTGTCCCATAGGTAGCAATGAATATCCTAGTAAGAGCACCAGTGGAAGGGGAAGCCCTGGGTCCTGCTAAGACTGAACCCCCAGTGAACTAGACTATGCGGGGAGGGTGGCAATGGGGGGAGGTTTGGGAGGGGAACACCCATAAGGAAGGGGAGGGGGGAGGGTGATGTTTGTCCGGAAACCGGGAAAGGGAATAACACTTGAAATGTATATAAGAAATACTCAAGTTAATAAAAAAAAAAATGGGGTTCAACCCATTCAGAGCCTGCCCCACATGTGGCCCATACATATACAGCCACCCAATTAGACAAGATGGATGAAGCAGAGAAGTGCAGGCCGACAGGAACCGGATGTAGATGTCTCCTGAGAGACACAGCCAGAATACAGCAAATACAAAGGCGAAAGCCAGCAGCAAACCACTGAACTGAGAACAGGACCCCCGTTGAAGGAATCAGAGAAAGGACTGAAGATCTTGAAGGGGCTCGAGACCCCAGATGAACAACAATGCAAGCAACCAGAGCTTCCAGGGACTGAGTCACTACCCAAAGACTATACATGGACTGACCCTGTACTCTAACCTCATAGGTAGCAATGAATAGCCTAGTAAGAGCAGCAGTGGAAGGGGAAGCCCTTGGTCCTGCCAAGACTGAACACCTAGTGAACGTGATTGTTGGGGGGAGGGTGGTAATGGGGGGAGGATAGGAGGGGAACACATATATAGAGGGGGACGGGGAGGGGCAGAGGTTAGGGAAAGTTGGCCTGGAAACCGGGAATGGGAATAACAATCGGAATGTAAATAAAAAATACTCAAGGTAATGAAGATATATATGTATATATATCACATACCATGAGAAAATCAACATGTAGCCCAATGGGGAGAGCTGTTAAAGGACAGGCACAGAGACCTGTCACCGAGTGCTGAGAAACCCAACATTACCCTCCCACACCTCTGTGTCGACAAGTAGAGAAATTAACCTTGTACATATGTGTGTGGTATGTGATCACTGTTAATGTTGATCAACATGTGTGTCATGTTGATGTTGGTGCCAGAGGTCAACTTCAGGTGTCCTTGATCAGGAAACATCTACCTTGAAACAAAGCCTTATTTTTAACTTTAACAAAAAAAAAAAAAAAAGGAAATGCTAATAGTGAGCCCATGCCTATTGAATGTGGTGCTCCAGGTGACTGGGGTTCATGGACTACAGCTATGAATGTTTGAACTGCCTCATAATTACATAGTAACAGTCGAAAATATGAATACATGCGAAAACTTTTAGTTGTTCAATTAAATCTTGAATTGTTTGAGATTTACCACTAGTGATTCAGTAACATCAAATCAAAGGGATTGTCTATATTCTTAGATAATAATAGGATCTATGACAATTGAAATCTTGCAAAGATATTGTGATATATACATATATACAGATATATAATTTGTTTATGTTTATTTGTGTGTGGAAATTTAGGAGAGATAACCAATGAGAGAGAAGGATTCTTTAAGAAAAGAAAGAAATTCAATACAAAAAATGTCATGAAAGAAAAGGCGCAATATGAAATTTTAACGAGCACACAGTGAGAAGTCAAAGGACCAGGAAGTGTTAAAGGAATGTCTGAGAGCTTAACTCCCTGACCTCAGCATAGCAAAGAGGGAAATAAAACTTACTTAACATTTCCTGGGCTACAGCGGGTATTGCACACTGAAGGAACACAAGATAAATTATTTAGACTGCTTCAGCTGAGATTGGCAAAATCCCATCCTGTCATAAATAGGGTTTTAAAAGCTTGATAGTGTATGAATAATTTATAGTTTCTAAACTAGAAAAGTTCTAAATCTGAAGTTCGGCATTAAATAGAAGTCCGCATCAATCACAGGGGGCTGGTGTCACCAGTAACAGACTGGGACACTTCACAAAAAAGTCACAGTCATAAATAAAAGCACAAATTTTTACCTCTCATCTCCTACTTTGGCAAATAGAAACCAAACAAGGGATCCTTCTAAATATACATTATAACATGGAAGAAAAGCAAATGAATTCCATGTTCGTGAACGTCCCCTTGCACAAAGGAAAGCAAAGTGAAAAACTCCTTAGACAGAAATCTGAATACAGAACCTTTTAGGTTCTTATAGGAATTTCTTACCGTTTAAATAAGCTTGCCCAGAAATAACATAATTTTAATGACTTGATTTTAACAAATATATCCAAAGCAGTCAACAAACTTCGTGGAGAAATGCCTGCTCCCATTCAGGTTCCAGTGGACTTCGACTGCACAATGCAAATGACAGAAATAGTTGACAGGTGAGTTTGGGAGCAAGCACAATTAATTTATCAGTAATCACACATCACATCAGGGAATGTAGTGGGGGGGGGGACCTGCATTAGCATTTCGAGGGAAGTGCATGATGACCAGGCAAAACTTCTGCAATAAGGTGGTTAATTTGACAAGCCTCTTAAATGAGGTCAGATAAACACACGCAGCAGCTACTATCTGTGTACTGTCTGCTACTGACCTTGGCACTACGCCAAGCGCTTTACTGACCATCTGTCTGACACAAATAAGTCAGCAGTCAGTAGGCTGCATGTTCAATGGGATAATGCCCCCGACACATAAGCAGATTAATATGTTTTAAGAGTGATCCGCACGGATGTTATAGAATTTCTTTGCATTTAAAACCATTCACAATTTGGCCTAAAGTAAACCAGACAGTCTTGACTGGTCTATCAAATCTGTGGTTTGAGAAGGAACACCTTGATGTTGTCTCCATAACTCAGCTGGATAGCACAGCAAATGTTAAGGGTCTTGGAAATCATAATGACCAGGTTGGCCTTTTTAGTCTGCTCTTTCTTTCAATGAGGGTGTGGCTGGGCTTCCTAAAGGATAGTTTCCATGCTATACAGTGTAAGATCACAGATGAGATATTGTCTGACGCCTGCCACATAGTAAGTCATTAGTAAGTGTTTTCGCATGTTACTGTTGTTTTATAATTGTTTTAGTCATCTTTAAAACAAGAAATTTGAAAATAAGGGACAAATTGTCCTAAAATTGCTTTTACTTAAAATAGGATGCTTCTCAATAAATAATATTTTAATAAAATGAAATACATATATTAATTTATTATTGCGGGTTGGGGATTTAGCTCAGTGGTAGAGTGCTTGCCTAGCAAGCGCAAGGCCCTGGGTTTGGTCCCCAGCTCCGAAAAAAAGAAAAAGAAAAAAATGTATTATTGCCTCTTGATTAAAAAGACAAAGATAAAATATACATTTGGGATTTTAGAATCAAATTTAAGGCACCAAAATTGTTCCCAGTGTTGACTATGCAAAAGTGAATGAACATCATCAACATTTCTAACATATTTCTATATATTTCCTTATAGACTACTTCATTCAATACCCAAAGATAAATACCCATTTATCTCATTAGGTAAATGCCATCATCATTCTTTACTGCATAAAATAAAATAAAAAAAAGAGCAGTTAGTAAAATGTCCAAAACCACTTGGCTGGTGATGGATGAAGTCAGGATTCAAATTTAGTCTAACTCCAGAGCCAGTGTTTCAAAGCTATGAGCCACGCTGCCAGATTCTTCCCTGTTGGAGTCAAACGAGTCAGAGATTTGACCACGAGATCAGAAGTCTCACAGACCAAGGCTGAAGGTCACATGCCCCACTGATAACGCTTTTTCTGTGCCTCTTCTTAAGCACTTTTCTCGTGGGAAACAGACGGTTTCTGTGTTACATCTGTGAGAGAATGGATCAGTGGATACTGGAAAAATAATTGAACTGTGGAATGTTGTATCATCTCTGTGACAAGACTTCTCTTTGAGAAAGATCTGGTTTAGGAAAGGACCTTGTTCTCACAGCTTTGCAAATGCAAACATGCACAAAAAATTTTTTTCTAATTTTTTTACCTATACCTTAAAGAGGTTTCCATGGTCAATGTCTCTTCCTCACCCTTAACCCCTAGCATTTACTGTCACTTGATTAAATCTATCAAGACGTATCCACAGCTCTCAGGCAGCTTCCCCTAGCCACGGTAGCTTACCACACCATTGCCCTAGTGCAGAAACTATCACAGTAGTTACTGTCCCTGTCACATGTCACGGTCACGGTCACTTTCATGTGCACACTCAGCTTATCTTTCCTCATACAGAGATTATGAACTTGCGGCTGCCTTATATGTCTCATGCCTTCGCTATCTTCCTTGAGGGATACCTTCAACCAAAGATGTTAGTTTTCTGCTTTAAAGAGCCATACTCACCACACAACCTCAACTAGAACAGCATTTACAGAGAATGTTTCTTACAACTGCAACCTCCACACCTAGGAGAAGGAAAATCCCGCTGTGGTGGATCGCATGAAGAGTGGGACAGGGGTGTATTGTTCAAGAAAGCATTTAGCGTTTCACTTTGAAGTCCTTAGAGAAACAGGTCACCCTATTCCTAAGCCAACCAAACCAATCCCAGAATAATCAAGAGAAGAAACTGAGTCAGAACTGTTCTCCACTTTATTGGGAGCTTTCAAGATGGCATAGAGTTAAGATGCTCATGGCCACATAGAGGCAACAGCGAGACCATGTGTCATTACGGAAGAACTCCACAAGGGAAGGGCACGGTATCAAATAAATCGAGGCTTGGAGGTGTCAACTGGTTTTCTGACTGAAACCAGAGCTCTTTAGTTATCAGGGCACGGGTAAGAATGTAAATCTCGTGCCTTGCACTAGATTCTCATACAATATACAAATGCTTGTCGAGGAAGGCTTTCACCTCTTTTACGTAAGACTTGACACATAACAGAATTTTGCAAGATTCAAAGGTACCAGGAGAGGTGATACAGAAATCGAATCATGCAAGTAAAGCTTTGAACATTTTCCCTCTTCCTGGGACATGGAATTTTAACCAAAGGTACAATTTTACGATTATCTTTTCAAAAGAAATATCACCTATTTCATTTTATTTATGGAATTATTCAAAATATCATGGGGTAGTTTGGTTTTCATATGTATTAACCAACGACTTTTTCATCTTTTAAATCCTCAAACAGATTTAGTCAAGGTGTCTACCTAGAGGCCTGACACTTTGGAGACTAAGTCAAGGTAACCATATATGTTCTATACTAGTCTTAGCAAGACTGTACCCCACAAAGAATTCGAAATGAATTTAAACTACATACCAAGCATTTTTGAGACAGTCCCTTTCCGTGTGTCCCAGTCTGGCCTCAAACCCATGATGCTCACCTACCTTTGCTTGCCGAAGGTTGGCATTACAGACATGCATCACAGTGCCTTACAGAAATCATTTTGTAAAGTGAAATATGCATTAAAATAAGAAAAAATATGTTATGGCAATGCAAACACCAGGAATGGATAAGACTCCATTTTCACCTCTAATAAAAATAAATAAATAAAATCCCCAATGTTATTTTTTAGAAGAGCTATTTTGCTATAAGCCTATCTTTAAGTCAGCCTTATGCAAATCCTTTGTCTCTAATTAACAAACTACATTTTTTCACAAAATAAACAAATTCCCGAGATAATATTGAGGGAGTATAAGGGACACTCGGGGGAATAGTCACACATACCCCATCCTTGAGTCACCATAAACACCTCGTTTTCTCTCACCATCCCAGGAAATCCATCAAGTCACCTGCCGAGTTTCCTCACCCCCCCCCCCCACGTTCTACTCTAGTGTGTTTACAATGTTTCAAACTGGTAACACTTTCTTTTGTTGTGGTTGTTGTTGTGCTTCAGTTATGAGTGTTTGTTTTCTCTTTTTAAATATTTTTTCCAATTCCAAAAGCTTATACAATAAACATACACCATTTAATAACAATGAAAAAAATGGAGACTGATAATACCTAAGCCTATATCATTCTGTTTATTATAGTACATAGATTTAGCACTGACCTAAACAGTTTCATGTCGTCGGCTTTATCAAGGTCACAATAAACTCCTATATCCAAACCCTGCTGTCAATTTTCAGACATTACTGACAGCATTTGATACTCTTCTGTGAAAAGCTGTCTATCTTTATGTGGTTCGGTCCATACACAGCGCTCTGCCTTTCCTCTCACCTTCCCAGCTGTCTCATCGTGGTCCTCTTTATTGTTTCCTCCCCTTCTCTCTAAACTGCATGGCGGCCCAGGGCTCCATGTTACATAGCTCAAGTTCCTTTGGGGCGAGTCTTAAGGTTTTAAAATCTGATACCCTGTAAAAAAAAACATTTCAGATTCCCAAATTCCCGGTGGTGTATCTAATTATTTTCCTGCCTTCAGCTTAGATGTCTTAGGCATTGCCAAGTCACCAAATGCAAAGATGAACTCCTGCTCATCCCTTCTGAACTGGTTGATGTCTCCTTTAACCTATTAAAAAGACTCAAGGTGGGGGCTGGGGATTTAGCTCAGTGGTAGAGCGCTTACCTAGGAAGCGCAAGGCCCTGGGTTCGGTCCCAGCTCCGAAAAAAAAGAACCAAAAAAAAGACTCAAGGTAACAGCTTTTGCAGGGTATCACCACAGACCTCACAGATACAGGGAAAAAATGAGGGGTTTTGTAGAGAACCCATGTCAATAAATTTGGAAACTTAGATGAAATGGCTGAATTTGAGGACAAGCTTAACCTAGCTCTGTTTAAATCTCCACATGAAGACGTCTCCAAGCCAGTCAGGCTAACATCACCAGCAGCAACACAAACCTTTTACGCATAAGTAAGAGAAAGAGGAAACATCTCAGCCCATCTTACAAGGTTGTTTTAAAGCAAAATCAAAAGGGCATTACAAGACAGGAAATCCTCAGCTAACCTCTCTCATGAGGTTAGAGCTTGGAGGCAAAAATCCCTCAGCAAAATCCTAACAAATGCAGCGTAGGAAAGGATAATGCTCCGCGCCATGCCCAGGATTACGCTCCCTGCCATGCTCAGGATTACGCCGGGCGCGTGTTATTTTAGCATCTGTGTGATTCCTCACGGCATCAGAATCAAGGAAAGGAAACGTAGGAGCTGCTGGGTGTGTGTGTAAAAATACTGACATCGCTATAAAAACCCTAACAGCAAACGCCTTGCCTGTTGACGAAGATTCAGCGTGAAAACAGTGTCCCTGTCCCCCCTGTTGCTTTCCCTCGTATCCTGCATTTTACATGGAATGTGGTAGGAAAGAAAAATAAAGATTGAAATGGAAGAAAGTTACTTACTACTATGCGAAGTACACAGCAAATGCCATGACTGTGTGTTATCAAAAACACAAAAATAGAGATTTTTCAACTATAAAAACTAATAAATTCATTTGGCAAGGCTGGGAGTAGACAAAGCTATAACTTTTTTTTTAATTTGCTCTGTACAGAAATAATACCAAGAAACAAACATTACAATGGTGCTATTGCAATGGCCCAAGGCATCAAATATGCAGAAGTGAGTTGCAGGAATGGTGTGGGAGGTTTTCTTGGAAAATTGTAAAATGCTAGGAAGAAATTTTTCAAAAGAACCGTCAGTGGAGAAATACATAATAATTCTTTACCAATACACCCAGCATCAGCAATATACCTAGAATTCAATAATGATTCAATTATCCCCCAAGCTATGCACCACCCCCCAGATTCAATGCAATCACAATTAAAGAAAAAAATCGAAGCAAATGTGATTACAGAAAGATTGACAAGAAGGCTCTCAAATTTATATAGAAATCCCAAGGAGAAAGTTCAACACAGGTAAATGTGAAAAGGCTTAAGACCTCACATTGCCAGATATCAAGGCATATCTGAAATTATATTGGTTAATCTGACATATACTCAGTAGAAGACAGACAGAGGTACTCAGAAAGGAATCCAGGATTAGGAGCACACAAGCCTTCACTGTGTCACAAGATGATAGGGAAAGGAGGATCTTTTTGAATAATGTCAAGAGGATAATTTTGGCATCTTTACATTAAAAAAATTTAATGACTCTATCTTATAAAACACCCCCAAATCTATTAGATAGATGAAGTCTAAATTTAAATGTGAAAGGTAAATTATAAATCTCAGGAGAAAGTCTTCATGAACTTAGATTAAACAAAAGTATTATAAACAAGACCAAAAGGGCCAAAAGTGGAAAATTAATTTTATAGTTATATGCCTTAAAACTTTAAATATTTATTATAAAACTAAGTTTATAAAACTAATAGTTTAAGACACTACAAAGAGAATAGCAGAGGTCACAAGGTGCTGAAGAAAACACTAGCAAAGAACTTTCATCTAAACCCCGAATGTATAATATTATATTCAGCTATATCTTCTCTTTCAACTCAATAATTCAGATATAGTTAATTAGAACACACACACAAAATAAAGATCTATGTGGCCAAACACAAGAAAAAAATCAACATCATTAACTATCAAGAAAATCAAACTAAATTGCAATAAAATAGAACTGTATGTTTGCCAGAATTCGTAAAATTAAAAATGACAGCGAATGGCGGGGGGGGGGGAAAGGGGGGCAGTGGAAAAAATAAAAATGTCAGAAAATGTGAGATTCTAACTGGGGTATAAACACTGAGGGGAATGTAAGCTGATGTAACCACCTTGAAAATGGTAGTTTTTACCAATGCATGCAACAGATATTACCTGGGCTACATACATCTCATGGAATTTAAGCAGATATTTACCAAGATATGCATAAGAAGTGGATATTTCTGGTTTCTTTGGAGACCCGATTGTGTCATATGATGTTTGTCTGGAAGCTGTCTTATGAGGGGATGTTTTTGCTGAAGCAAAAGCAGACACATGAGAGGGTATTTTGCTGAGAAGAGACACGTGATGTTTTTCTGGAAGCTGCCTGAAGAATGGTATGGGATTTTTTTTACTAGGGAGGAGCTTGAGAGAACATGAGATGTTTGGAAAGGGTGTGAATATAACCCAACAGAGAGTGGACAACGCTGTGGCGTTGGTTCGCCTCGCCTTCTTTGCTGATCATCATTTGCTGTGACTTCTTAGAGAGAAACACACTGAAGAACTCGTGATATTCCAGCAGCTTCTTGCTGCTTCTGTGGCTTCAGGCCAGTTGCTGAGCCTTGTGGTTTCTTCTGGATTAAACTGCTGTGGTGACTGCTGACAGGACTGGACTACAGCTGCTGGTTCATGTGTGGTGTCAGCTGACGGGGCTGTACCGCTGATATCCCAACAATGAAGATTGGACTTGCTCCCAAAGAACTCTTTCTAAACAGCTCTACTTCCCCAGTGTCCTAACAACTTTTCTTTTTCCACTACCTCTGGTGGGGGATGGGCTAGAGAAGAAATTGAATGCTTATTAAGGTAGGTTGGAAATATATGCCTACAGACCTGACTCTGTCTCAGCTCAGAATTTCACTCACACAAATGCTCTGTGCTATCTTTACTACTTATCAGAGTTTTGTGGTGCTAGATTAATGAAAAGTATAACAAAAAGTACTTATAAAAATAATAAAGCTTACATATCAGATATTCTCACTTTAGGATCCTCACTAGATACAAATATATTTGGGGAAACATTTCTTGAAGGAGAACATAAATATTTTTGTTCTGTGTGTGTTTACATTCATGGAAGTCTGCAGGCAAGAAAGATTAGAAGAAGAATACATTGGAACCCAATGCTATTGTAAGAAAACCACCGTGTGAAAAGAGGAAAAAAAGCATATGGAAGGCTTGATTTACACAGTTTAAACAGCATCTTGTGGATGTAGCTCACATCTTCCAATAACTGTGTCTTACAGGGGATGCTGTTATTCAGAGAAACGATAATTTTAAAATAATACGAAACACTCGTTATAGTACAAGAGTACATTCCATGCCTTTTTGTGTGGACTCTGGGCATCCATTGGACGTATTTTAATGGAAAGTCTCACTCTGAACTCGACAGTGGTGTGCCCCAAGTTGGGGCATTTCATGCCTGCTCTCCTAGAATCCTATTGCCCGAGGAGTACGACTGGCAGTCATCTTCTAATCAGAAAAGGCCACTCACTGAGGTTTACTTCCCCAGCACAAGCTTTATGAATTCCATGCCAGCAGAAGGTGACTTCCTTACTTCTTATGTGGCAGCACCAAATATCCAATCCAATCGATGTGGTTCACATTCCTAGACATAAGTACAGAAATAGCAAACATTCTAAACCAAATATTGTATATCTTCCACAATTTTGGATAGGTTAAAAAACTGATAATTGAACCTATGATCCATAAAACAGAAGAATGTCTCAAAATAAAAGGTATGTTCATCAGTGGGTGATTTAATAAAATGAATAGAAGAACCCATTGGGTTCCTAGAAAATATTTGAGGCACACGAGACAAGCAATTTTTTTATACAATATACAAAAACTTAGGAAATGTGATCAGCTGAGGAAGACTTTCCAAAGAAAGGACAAGGAGTCGCTTGGGGGAACACAGAATAAGCCACTATCAGAGAATACTGCATGTTCACTAGACAGCTATGAATAAATGACTAGCAGCCCTGAGGACTATTGGAAATGTAGAGTGTGCAGAACCGATCACCACCCCTGAGAGCCGTGTAGAACTGTACAAAGAGACAGGGGCTTCAGAGAAAGAAAGCTTTCGCACATAAATGTTCATGTCACCAATGGTGACCTGGTGTGAGCAACAAATGCTGCTCCAGGCCGGGAGAGGCTTAAAGCAAGGGCCTGGGACCAACAAAACAAATGAGAAGGGACTAGAGCAGGGGAAAGGAGAGGTAGGAGGGGAGACAGAGGCAAGAATGGTGTGTGTACATGCACACTGAATGTGTGGGTAAGATGAGGAAACAGACAGGAAGAGTCATAGGTGGGCCCGCCATAGAAGCAGGAAGGCATTGTATTCAAAGCTGACTTTGAAGAACAAACTTGTATCTCACAGAAGAGAATACCCAATTCTCACTTTCAGAATCGTTGAGTATTTTTTGAGAAAAGCCTTAAGCTGTAATTCTCCTGGACCACTACCCACACGTTCTAAGTCCCTTCGGAAAACTGAAAGAATATCAGGTTAATCACTGAAAGGAGTAAGTACATGCAAGCATTAACATAGATGTTGTTTCTTGTTTTTTGTTTTGTTTTTTGTTTGTTTGTTTGTTTGTTTTGTTTTGTTTTTAATCTCTGCTAAAGTTCAGGCATGAATTTGTCTTGGGCATTAGACTAAACCCCAGCACATCTCTGCCTGGGAGAGCAGAAATGCTGGCCACTGGGCTGAGGAGGGAGGCTGGGAACGGCTTATCAGATTACACAGTATTACCCAGGGCACACTGCTCTCCTCTGATTCCTTTTGAAAGAGCATACCCCTAAACAGGGAGCCGCATCTCTCGCTCCGATCGCGGGGTGGGGTGCCCCCAGGAATCACGAGTAGCCATTCTTGATGTAACAGCAAGAGGTAGCTTTATTAATGAGATCCCGGGTCTTAGCGGGATCCTGGGTCGACACGTATCCCACACAGGAGACAGAGGAATCGACCCCGAGCTTCCAAACTCGGGGGTTTATATAGGGGAGGTAAGGGACATTCGCGAGGTTACACATGATTGGTCAATTCAAAAGGTGCACGGTTACTTTCGGCGCAAAATGACATCAGCAAGGAGTATGTGTTATCTAGCAGCTCGGCAGGCAGGTAGGGTGGCTCATCTCACTCAGGGGGGTGAAGGAAGGGGAGGGGGTGGCTACGGATGGTCAGTGTCCTTGGGGCTGATAGCTGGTTTGGCAAGTCCTGTCTCTGGCTCTCCCTCAGGCACGTCCGGCCCTGCACATCCGGACTCTGACAATGAGCAACCTTTATGAAACTCTAGTTCTACACATCCGGGCTCTGACAATGAGTAACCTTTATGAAACTCTAGTTCTACACACTTAAGCTGCAAAAATTAAAATGTAGTATTGCTTTAAATTGGAATTTTTTAATTTAAAAATATGTAACAGCTTGTTGGTTACTTATGTTACATAGTTACAAAGTTTCTAGCTCAATGTCCTATACTATGGTCCAGAGACTGACTGCTATTGTAGGTTTGAGTAGATGACAGGGAAATGGAGTGGGCACGGAAATGGACAACAGTCAGTGGAATTAATGGTAAAGAAATATTCTCAAGCATTGTGGAACTGACTTAGTAGCCAAGTTGTCTGAGTTCAGAACCAAGATATTGTGGCAGGGGACCATGAAAGGAAACCTGGTAAGGTTGAGCAGGGTTGGAAGCCCCAGAACCCAAAGGGCAATAGGAGTTTCACCTGCTCCCAACGCTCGAGGCCCCCTGTCATGTAGCCACAGCCCCCCACAGAGAGAATTATGACCATCAGTCACCTTAAGCCCCTCCACGTGTAGATAGGGCATCCCTAACATTTCAGACAAAGTCCATAGGAAGCACCTGCTGTGAGACCCCAACCCACCCGAAAACTGTATATAAGATCCTATCAGGAGAAATAAAGTTGTGTGAGAATCGCTCCGTGGTCTGAGAGCATCTGGTATAAGAGCTGTAACACTTCCTGGGAAGAGAATGCTTTCCCAAAGCTTCACTGCTAGAAGCTCCCCTGCACCTCTGTTTGGCCAGCTAACAGCACAGCGGGACAGCAGCAGCACAAGAGCAGCTGCAGCATCGCACTTCCCCGCTCGCCTGAACGCTCCCACATGGCCAGGCCAGAGATCTCAGCAGATAGTGTTGAGTGCACAGACCGGCAAGAAATCAGACAAATCCACTCTGCAGTCTCTGGTAAATGTTTGTTATCCTTGAGTCTCAATATTCTCAGATATATAAGTGGTAACATGGGTGATTTTTTTTTCCATTTTACAGTTTTTAGGACAAAGTGAACATACAGTACATGTGGTAGAATTGTGAATCTCTGCTATATTTTTTCCAAGCTGGCTAAAATATAAATAAAATTGGAAAGGCCAATTTAATATAATTGAATGTCTCAAAATATATTTGAAAAGCATCACGTTCATAATGCAATAAGTGCTCATTGGTTGCCTGTCAGACAGCAAGCACAGCACAGGACACTAAAATTTGAAAAGTGTAAATGGGACCTGGGACAAAAAGCAGATCGAAAAACAAAGAGAGTGAGTGCTTGGATACTCAAACCTACATCATCACATCACAGAACAAGACAAGCAAAACCTGCTCTTTAGTTCGGGGCTTATTGAAATAAGAATGATATTCATAACCTACTGTGATGGAACATTAGTGATACACAAAAGAATAATTTTTATTTTGCTGAGTATAACTATGTATTTTATAACCAATAAAGTAAAATATAGCATATAAATATGCATGGATATGTGTGTTTCATGCACTAGCTATGCTTTTAGAGGTACTACTGTTTAAGTTAGTGCAGCATAAAACAAGTAAGTTAAGTTCAGTTCCAAGAACTCTTACATAATAATGACCGTTAGCTGTGGAGACCAAAAATCATAACGACGGTGTTAAAGGAACTGAAGATGAATCGCTTCTCGGCCTTTTGGCTAAGATCAAGTGTAGGAACTGAAGATGAGAAAATATAAAAGTAGATAAGCTTGAGGTATTTGGACTGCCACATTCCTGAGTTTGTGATTCCCTCTAAGATTCTACAATTTTTAAAGTCTTAGACTAGAGAAAATAGATCATCTACAGACTAAAGGTTTCAGAAGTACCCACGCTGATATTCAGTGCATGCTATATAAATGCATGAAATTTTCAAAAATAAAAATATTATTTACAAATGACTATTCTAGTAAGGAAAAGGCACTATCCTTTCCACAATGGAAGTGGTCCAGTATAGTCCAACTGTCACAAAGACCCTGGTTGGCTCTGCTGGGGAATGGAACCAAATCAAGGACTCAGTGCTGATTCCTACTGATGGAAGCTTTAGCACTCAGTTAGCAGCCATAGTCTGGTTAGCCTTAGGGAACAGAAGTCCATGTGGTTGGGTGAAAGAATTAGTCTCTTTGTGATAAGCTTCAATTTTCTACTTGACATGATCTAGAATCTAGTTTCAGTGAGGAACTTTCTAGATCAGGTTGACCTGCACATATGTCTTGGGAGGAACGGGTGTCTTGATTAATTTGTGGAAGACCCGACTCCTTATGGATGACTCTGGGTTTGGGTCCTGGAGTGTGTAAGAGCGGAGAGTAAGAGCTAAGTGCTAAGTATGCATGGATATATTAATTCTCAGTTTTCCTCGGACTGTGGAAGCGCCTGCTTCAAGTTCCTGCCTTGACTTCCCCACAATGATGGACTGCAACCTGGGATTGTAAGCCAAATAAACCCTTCCTCAAAAAAATAAAAAAAAAAAAATAAAAGATCCATTATCCAGTCTATCTGTCCATGGGCCTTGCAATAATAATAATGGCTCTATGGATAAAATGCTTCCCTTGAAAGTATGAGAGTCAGAGTTCAGATCTCCAGCAGCCATGTAAATCCCAGGTGTGTGTGGCACTCCGTGGGCAAATCTAGTGCTGGGAAAGCTGAAATAAGCATCTCCCTGAGCAAACTGGCAAGTTATACTAGCTCTGTCAGTAAGTTTTGGTGTAGGATGATGTCACAGGTGAGGCAGGCACAAGATAGAAGGAGGCCTGTCATTGGATGAGAAGGAAGGATGGGTGGGAGAGAAGTTCGAAGGAAGAGGAGGAGACTAGAAGAGAAAGGAGGAGACAGGAGGGAGAGAGAAGGGGAGAAGCTGTGGCAGGACAATATGGCAGGTGACATTAAGATTCTGCTCTGTGTATTTACAGGTTGTTATCAATGTTCCTAAGGGATGGATGGTACCAGGCTTTGTATGTTTAAGTGGGTAATTATATCTTATCAATTGGATCTAAGATTATTGTGTTGTGTGTTCTTTTATGTGACGGTTAGAGTGTAGGAAAGTGTGTGGTGGCAGGAGACTCTGTGCCGCCGAGGAGTTGGGATGTTTTTCCGCCAAGATATCTAGCAGTTATCTTAGGGCACCGCGGTGCCGGACCTAACAGGGTAAAAGACAGCTATACTTTTTTTATTTTTTATATTTTTACAACAACATTTTGGTTCATTTGAGATGTCCTCAGTAAACAAGGTGAAGAGCAGTCAATCCCAACATCAACCTCCACACGCACAAGTCCAAATACATATGCATACCCACATTCATGCAGACACATATCAATACAATATATATGTATACCTATATATAATGTATATATGATGTATGACATATGGACATATATAATGATGATACAAATATATGATGCAATGCCTCTGCCTCCTGAGTGCTGAGATTAAAGGCATGTGCACCACCATGCCTGGCTTCTAAATTACTTCTTAAACTCAAATGTTTTCTGCAAACTATAAAATATATTTTCAATAAGAAAATTCCATTAAATACACACACATGTATACACATATACACATATATGCATATACAAAAGCATTGATACCTTACTGATGGTTAAAGTATACCGTGTATAAAATAGCTAGTGTATTATCAGTGGGGAAAAGCAGAAAAAGAATAAGTAGATCTTATATAATTTCTCAGAAAGTGATATATTTGTTCATATGTATGCAAATATGTATAAATAGATAGAAAATTGATTGGAAAACATATACCACAGTAAAAATTCTTATTATGGGTGGGGGGATGAGGTTTGAGCAAACCACACCTTTTATCTTTTTCCTATATTGTTTAGTATTTTAATCCTGGGAATTTATTTATTCCAGTAAAACAAGCGTACAAAAATGTAAAATGCTTCCACTATATAATACTAGATCAATTTATCATTTCTGCATAGTGTGTAGATATAGTTCTCTCTAAATTATTTCTTTAATTTTTTTCCATGACAGGGTTTCTCTGAGTAACAGCATTAGCTGCTCTGAAACTCACAGAGATCCTTTTGCCTCTGCCTCCTGAGAGCTAAGATTAAAGACACACACCACCATGCCCGGCTTCTAATTTATTTCTTAAACTCAAACAATGTCTGCAAATATGCCCCTTAGCTTGGCACTGTTGCACTACACCCACTGAGGCACAAATTGTACACACCAAATGGTTCCGCAGTGGGAGCATCCATGGGCTCCCTGTGTCTTCCCAAATGGGAGCTCTCCACCCTTAAGACCAGAAGAGCTGTGCTGTATTCAGACAGACACACTGCTTACCCTTCTAATATTTAGATGTCTAGTCAGGCCTTGGTTGGTTGGTTGGTTGGTTGGTTGGTTGGTTGGTTGGTTGGTTGGTTGGTTGGTTTTCAGAACAGGTTTCTCTGTATCTTTGTGTATCTTTGGCTGCCCCGGAACTTGCTGTGTAGACCAAGCTGGCCTCAAACTCACAGAGATCCACCTGCCTCTGCCTCTCAAGTCCTGGGATTAAAGATGTGTGCCACCACAGGTCAGCTCAGGCTTTCTAATTATATCCATCCAGATCAGCTACTCAACTTTACTAATGTTGGGGTTTTTTTCTTTAAACTACAAAAAACGGCCACACTTTGCCTCGGTTGATATGAAGAGCAAATAATGTCGCACATGAAGACGTTTTCTTTCCTATGAAAAGCACTCTATAAAATCAACTATTATAGATGGGATTTTTTTTCCAGATGGAACAATATATCGAATGTGAGACTATCAAAGCAAAGACACAAAGGAATTTTGTCAATATTAAGCTTTTTAAAAATGCGGCATATATGTTGTTCCCTGTATAAAATAGTTGTTCTGTCCTCTTTTCTATTCTTTCTAATTAGCATATAAACTACCACATACTCTCAGCGTAATTTTGTGTCATTTTAAGCAAAATTCACTATATTTAAGGAAGGTTCTGAATTTCCAAACTTCTCTTCACTTAATTGAATAGAATATAATATTATACCACAAGGGGTCAGTATTTCTTTTTTGAAATTCCTCTGTCCTAACCCCTCACTATGCTGGGTTTATGAAGAGATGCAGCTTCCTTCACAGGTCATAGATTCAATGACTTAGCATCCATGTCAAGGCTAGCTCACAGGGGTGGGGTGGGGGATCACCTCTGAAAAAACTCAAATAGTTCCCCAAACAAGGTCACCGGGTAAGACAGCCGTAGGGGTGGGTTGTTGCCAACCAGAACGGAAAACAACCAAATACATGGTTCTGGCTCTGGTTACTCAAGCTTGTCTTGGTGTTATAAGCAGGTCAGAGAACATGCTGCTGTTGTAACAACAGCAGCAATTAGTGGGTGTGAAAGGAACAAAACTAAGTGTTACTTCACCACCCTAATAGGGTCCATTTGGGAAATGTCAAGTAAAGAAAATCGTTGTCTCCCTGGAAACAGGCAGTAGGAATCCTTCCCAAGTATTCCCCACTCCGTGCTTATAGTCCTGACTTATAGGAGCTTCAGTTTAAAAAGTACAACTTCAACAGACAGCTCCCTAGTTGTTTATTCCGTGGCGCTAATGATTTCTTATTCGAAGGTCAAGTCAGAGGTCAGTGGGGATCCCCGCTCTAAGGCTGAAAGAGTAAATATATAATATGAGTCAAACCCACCAATAACAGAAAGGAGACAAAGAATAAGTCAGAGGGCAATGTAAACTAACCTCCTCAGGGAAACGGAGTGTTACTGAGGGCCATGTCATTCTCCCTTTACCAAACACATTAAGTCACATTTAGCTCATTATTTACACCTAGATAGGTTGTGGCCCTGAAATGCAATTAGATAAACAGCAAGGGCTGAGATGGAGCCCAAATTATACTCAAAAAGTCTAAGTCCAGAATCTGGGCAACAACTGCAGGGTCCACTACTCCCTGCAGGACTCTGGCGTTCAAGACACATGTTCTAATATTCCATAACTTTGCCCTAAGACTGGGGAAACTGCGTGGTTTGGGGGGGGGGAGGGGTGTCTCAGAGTCCTCTACACTCTAACCAAGCTCCTCCCACCTCCAAAGGAAGGGAACTTGACTGAAAACTATGGAAGACTATTTCATCTCATAATCTAGGAAAACCTTGGGAAAGCCCTATCGGTTTGATGCAAAGTCTATTTTTAGATACCTTCCATCCATAGCTGCTTGTTTCTCAAAGACATGCAGAAAACCACAGCTGCTTAAATTAATTTTTTTTTTTGTTCCTGTGTTGGTTTGGTTAGTTGAGACAGAGTCTCACTATGTAGACATGGCTGTTCTGGAACTCACTGTGCAAACCATGCTGACCTCAAACTTACAGAGATCTGGCATTAAATTCAGAGTTTTGTGTGGAGAGCTTTTGGGGGCCACTTGGCAGGAAGTTGACATTGGGCCGGGACAGGGAGGTAAGCTCAGGTAGGAATCTGATTTTGAGCTAAAACAAAGAAGTATTCAGGCAAGAATATGACTTTGGGCTAGGACAGGGAAGTAGGCTCAGATATCTTGGTCATCCTGATAAGCCCTTAGAAACAACGATCATGCTTGTTCCCTTAACCTAGAACTGATCGTATTACTTGCATGTAATTAAAGTGGTGTAAAAGCAGACTGAGAAGAAATTAACCTGCCTCAGCCTCAGAAGTGGCTGAGTCACGCTACAATGTTGTCTAATAATTGTCTTTTTTCTTTTTAATCCTCACTCCTGCCCAGGAGAACCCGTTGACTGAGTGAGCTGGCTCAATTTAGGGATTTAAGGTGTGTGCCACCACGCTCAGTTTCTTCAATTTATAGCTATCACTTACTGCGAACAGATATAAATGGCTACCTGTGATTCCTCTGGGCCCCAAATTAAATTTGGAAGGGAAGGTATAAACATCCAAAAGTAAAAGGATAGCAGTTCGGTCAGCTCTGGACAGTAAATGTGACTCCCACTAGTCTCAGTTCATAGTTACCTTTTCTGGCCTAATCTTTCAGCCGGAACTTAAAACATGGCGGCTTTGAGAAGCCACTAAACAGAAATCACATGCTGCATTACCGTCCTTCTACGATGCCTGGGCTCCGTGCTACAATTACCCAAAATTAATGCCAAATTGTGAGATAGCATTAGGCAGTCTTAGCATCACTAGGATATTAACTCAGCATTAATTTATACTGTTCCTTATTCATCGTGAGAATTAAAATTACTTCTTCCAAGCAGAATTTCAGTCTAGAAGTGTGTACAAATCCAAGGAGACACTGCCTTCCTGCAATGCGTTTTCAATTGTATCTCAAGTCCTTTGAGGGTTTTTTTTTGTTGTTGTTGTTTTGTTTTGTTTTTTTTAAATGTGAAGTCAATTTATTTGTCCCATATTTCTATTCTGGTCAAAGATGTTGCCAGAGGCTTATCTGAAAAACAGCATTATTTTCAAACATAAAAAAATAATAATTTAGACCATAGCTAAGTCTCAAAGCTGCTACAAACTATCAGAGGTGAAATAAAACTTCGTGGCTTCAAGCTGCCCCCAAGGAGGAGTTTTCTAATGAAAAATTTAAAATCTCTAGTATTTCATACTCTTTATTTATGAAGCGGCAATATCATTCCAGCTGACTTGATAGTTCTGATTTGCAACATAACTTTGGCCTTTCACTCCCACAATAGAGCTGTTGTTGTGACAACTGTAAACACAGGAGAGCAAACGTCACTAAAACTAAGTAGCTTTCCTTCTCCATCTTCCTAATTCAGTTGCTGTTATCAGATGCACGTACTGATTGGGAGCAGCCAGGAAGCATCCACTGTGATCCTAGATTCTAAGGACTAATGATGCTGTTTTAGGAGCTCAGCAGTAATGATGAAAAATCCTGCAACTAAGCTTAGATAGCATTCCCTGCTGATGCCGATAGCCATGTGCAGGACCTAAAGGCTGAGTGGATTGTATTTGGTTACTACTTAAGTCTTCTTATAATCCTACACATACCCAAGGATGTTGAACATAACTCTAGCTATCTTAAAGATTTACACAGATATCGCTGTCTTCATTTTTTAAGTGCAACGTGGGACTGGGATAATGAGCAAACCATTCACTGCACACTTCACTGAAATCCACACTGGTCTGCTACTTCTTAGAGGGCCCATTAAATCAGACCAACAGGCTCTTTCCAGCCTCAGAGACTAAACTAAAAAACAGGAAGAAGACAGTAATAACGCAATGAGCAAATGAACTCTGCTGGCTGGCGACAAAATTAATTAAAAACTTCCCACAGTTGATTCTTAGCTTGATCTGATCTACATCAAAACAACAACAGCAAAATCAGAAGTACATCCAGGCAAGTGGAATCAACTTGAATAAACCTCAGAAGCCGTTTTGACTTTTATTACCTTATTCTCATCTTGTAGACAGTGCTATATTTTTCCTTAAGTTGTCAAGTTTGAAAGGAGAAGAGGAAACTAACATTATGTTCCAGCAATGTGCCCCAAAGTGTGAATTACCTAATTTAATCGTCATGACATGCCTGCAAGGAATGTATTCTTTCCAGAGATTTCTGGTGGGGATTTCACATTGAAAATAATGATGCTGCACCGTCTATTGATGTGACTAAAAAGACTGACATGGGAGCAACAACCTTTCCAAAGCATATTTTATAAAAACTCTCTGTGTAGAAAACAAGCCAGAACCACTTGATTAATTCAGACATCCATCGCCACAAGATTAACTGTCTGGAGCTCACTATTCAACAAATACGTTCAGAGAAGCCTTGATTGGGACCTGAGACTGAAGAGAACCAGAACCCCTCGACCTTAAGGGGGCTTATAACTTAAGGTATGCACAAAGGATTACTTTATAGTGAAATACTATTTCAGGTTTGTATACAAATCTAACTCCAGAAATGTCCTCTCTTATCATCCCACTTTCTGCCAAATGCCTTGTATACAGAGGAGTACAAACTCCGCTTTACATAATCCTGGTGATTTGCTGATATTTTCTTAGAGTTTATCCCCATACACAGCTTGCAAAATGGTGGTGGTGATGTCCTTGTCATCTTTTTTTCTTTTCTTTCTTTTTTTTTCATCTTTATTAACTTGGGTATTTCTTATTTACATTTCGAATGTTATTCCCTTTCCCAGTTTCCAGGCAAACATCCCCCTAACTCCTCCCCCTCCCCTTCCCTATGGGTGTTCCCCTCCCCATCCTCCCCCATTGCCGCTCTCCCCCCAACAATCACGTTCACTAGGGGTTCAGTCTTAGCAGGACCCAGGGCTTCCCCTTCCACTAGTGCTCTTACTAGGCTATTCAATGCTACCTATGAGGTTGGAGCCCAGGGTCAGTCCATGTGTAGTCTTTGGGTAGTGGCTTAGTCCCCGGATGCTCTGGTTGCTTGGCATTGTTGTTCATATGGGGTCTCGAGCCCCTTCAAGCTCTTCCAGTCCTTTCTCTGATTCCTTCAATGGGGGTCCCGTTCTCAGTTCAGTGGTTTGCTGCTGGCATTCGCCTATGTAATTGCTGTATTCTAGCTGTGTCTCTCAGGAGAGATCTACATCCGGTTCCTGTCGGCCTGCACTTCTTTGCTTCATCCATCTTGTCTAGTTGGGTGGCTGTATATGTCCTTGTCATCTTAGGAATTCCAGGAGAAGCTCTTTTCCAGGTCCCAGCACGTCTGTTTATTTGAAGTATCAGAAACTGAAATTGGAGTAATTATCACTGAACGTGGTCATATCTCATTGTGAAATCATGGCAGGTATGGAGAGGATGTGGACCTGCTGCCTCCTGACACAACAGACACCAGCCATTGAGAGCAGCACCCAGGCAAGTGTGAACACCACCTTAGCCCCAGCATTGGATCCCTGTACTGAAGAAGACTCCTGGGTACATCCCTGATCCAGAGACTGCCATCTACTCAACAGCCCTGGCTAGTGGGGGAAAATCTCACCTAAAGTGTAAAAATCCAAATCCTAGAGAACATTCCCCCAGTAGATTCCAAATGAAGAGCAGGGTGGGTAAGTAGAGAAAGGGAACCCCGCCCTGCCCTCGGTGTCCCCAAACAAACCGTAATAAGCACTTTTAATTCCAGCACTCAGGAGGCAGAGGCAAGGGAATTTCTTTAAATTCAAGACCAACCCAGTCTACAAAGTGAGTTTCAGGACAGCCAGGGCTACAGAGAGGAAACCTGTCATGAAAAAAACAAACAAACAAACAAACAACAAAACAGAAAAAAAGACTATCTGTAAGCATGATTCTGTATGGTAGGTAACAATGATTTTCGAAAATTGAAATAATGTTTATCTTACCAAACATGGAAATAATTAGAAAATGGTAACAGTTATGCAATGACGCCTTACAGCCTCCAAGGTATAGTTCAAATCTTTGCTGTGACAAATAAACGAGGCAGCTTGTTTTTCATGCTCCCAGATAAAAATTCGAAAGCAATGTGGTGTTTTCTGTTAGTGACTGCAGCTCCTCAACACTAACTCAGAATCATAGGAAAGCATTTGATAAGGATGCAAGTCTATCAAGCTCGACAAAGTTAGGGCACTGCGTTGGTTAAGGAATCAATTATGTGGGAACACTGTCCTGTCCATGTATTGCGTACTAATCATTAAAAGGAAGAAGCTTCAGCCTTCTGAAAACCTACAGCATCTAGGACAGCTATGGGAGGAAAAAATAAGGCAAGCATGAATCTCCATGCTGTCGCCAGCCAAAGTGCTTGGGGGTACAGAGACTCTCTGCTTGACCTCAACACCACTTCATCAGCTGGGAGGAGGACTCATCTTGTAGAATAAAGTCCAGACTGCTTACATTCATAAACTTAAATTAAAAATACAAAAACTTTGGAGGTCAAAATTAGTACAGAAATTTCACAGAAGAACGAATGTCACAGCCTACACCACTTTGGGTTCGAGCTGACTGGGGCAATAGGGAATAAAAGAAAGGACGGACACATACACAGCAAGGCTGGGCTGGGGTGGCCCCTGCTTGCTGGTGGAGACCCACAGCAGCTGGGAAACTCAACGCCTTTGTTTTATGCAGCTGAAGGGGAAAGGGGTACTAACCTAGGTAGGAGGTCTCCGTAAAGAAGCAGTCATCCAGGAGGAGAAGGGTGTGCCTAGCCTTTCTTCACTAAAGGTCAACTGTCCATCCACAACTGAGCCAGGACTGGGGAAACGCCTGGCTGTTCCCGAGGGTCTAAAGCATCAGCAACTACAACATGGCTATAGATGTTCGTGTGGTGAAGGCTTACTCATACAAGGCTAATACACACTTCCCACAAAGAAACTGATGCCCATGACAGTAATGTGACAACATTGGTGCCAGAACTGTCTCCAGTGGGATTCCTTCCCTACAACATTTCTAAACAGAATCCGCTTGAGATTCAGCCTCTCCACCCTGTGCCATGTACGTTTCATGAACTGAGAGGAACTCTGAGAAGGAATAAAGGTGGAGAGTGGTCCCTCGGTGCATTGTCTCGGCATCCTAGCCCCACTGCTCTGATAGAACACAGTCAGGAGGCATCTTCAACCCCACTCAGCAAAGTCAAGCTTTTCATAAAACTAACTTTGCCGGACATACATCAATCACGTATTTACATACATGATGCTGATTCCTATGCTGATAAGTTATAAGACAAGATAATCTTACTCTGTGAAATTCCACATTGCTTTCACTGGCATAAATTTTTTCCTTGCTCTTTATAATTAACATAACCTTTAAATAGGAAGGTTTCACTTATCACCATGAGGCTAAGGTGTTTATTTCTAATTAATGATTAAAATGCTCTGTGGTACGTAGACTGTGCTTTGCCTGGAGTGTCATTTCTCCTGCAGGAATGTGACTGCCGGTTTATTAATAACATTAAATGCATATGTTCCTTTATTCTGAGACACCTGCTCACAAAAGGTGGCGCCAGAATAAAATTAAAATTCAGAGATCAGAACGGATTGCTAACAAAGGGGGTGATTCAAGGTCTTGGGCTTCGCAACACCGTAAGCAAAGAATATTCCCTTTGAAGCCCTGAGACTGGTCAAAATGGGCGTTGTGCCATAATTGCTTCTCCAAATAAGTGTGTGCTTCGTGTTTTAGGAATGGTTTTGTCCTCAATGCTGTGGTACTGTTAAACCACAGAGTCTCAGATGTTTCCCGGGCTGCTTTGACATTCTTGACAGAGATCATCTATCAGTTTTTCAATAGCACATCATAATTCACCTAGGAAAATTCTTTATTATTCCCCATAGGGTGCTGTCCTCCACATGACGATCACAGCCCTATTTCTGTTGAAAGCGCTTCATTTCCCACACGGAGAGTCCTCCCAGCCTATCTGGGTTTGGCCTCCCAGTATACCATGACACCGAAGTTGTAGGAGTCACCTTGCCTCCTTCGCTTATCTAAGGAATTGCTGTGTTCCGTCACATTATGTCTTGAAAATCATTACTTCATATATGTCATTCATGTATTTGCTTATTTCAGACAAAAAAAAAGGTTATTTCAAAATATCTTACTTCACCTTGGCTAGGAAAAAAATTAAGTATAGGCTTTTAATACACTGAACAGGAATAGAGTTCTGACTTACAAATAAAACATATGCATATTTCGATTGGGACAAAAGGAGACAAAAAGGCATTAGGAGTAGAAAGAAGGAAAGAAAGGCATCAGACATTAACTTGCTTGTAACTGGCTTAGAAAATACCATACAAGAATTTCAGGGTTATATGTAAGCTCACATTGATGATTCGCCGTTTATAAAAAGAAAGCAATTCGCCCTAAGATTCCAAGACTGTGCTGCGCAAATAAGCCGCTTACGTGTAGCCACATTTTTAATGACTGATGTCCTACAAGTCCTGCTGAGGTCTACATTTCTATAGAAGAAGTTGGCTACAAAGGATCCATCCTCAACATGGAGATATGGCCATAGGATCCCCTAACTGAACACATTCAAAGTAGCCCACTGTTCTACACTTGGCTCCCATCAGCTCCTGCGACCATCCTCCTCTCTCTCTCTCAGGCCACAGATCACATAGCCTGGCTGACCAAAACCAATCCCTTGAAAGATATTGTTCTAGCCTCCCCTGCTCCTTATATTTCATTCCCATGAAGAGGGGGGAGGGGGACAAGTAGAAAGATTTTTGGACATGGAGAGTCCAAAAGTGCAATGAAATAAAATAAATTAAATAAAGTTTTTAATTAGTTCTGTGCAATCTCCCGATAACACAATGTTATTTACATATCTCGTGATATTTTCTTTATAAAGATACTGGGACTTCAGCCTAAGTATACTTGCAGGCTAGATAGAAAACCTTTGATAAAATAATGGACAGTGATTCATTCCAACAAGGAGATGTGACACTCTCTGGGTCCCAGCTCCTCACTAAAGGAACCAGACCTTATCTCTTTCTTTGAATAAGAGTCAACTTCTGTCGTCTGAATAGTAATCCATGCAAATCTCACAGATGTTATTTGAATAGACAGGAGACTGTCAGCACTGCGCATTGTAAACATCACGCTGCTCCAACTTTTCTGCACGGCAGAGCATGGCTGGAACCCAGCAGGTATGCCTATGCCAAATGACACACTGAGTCAGACCACGTTCGGGAGGATGAAGCTGTTGATGCAAGCCATTAAGAAAGAGAAAAGGTACCAAATAATCTATGTGTTCCCTTGGAGCACAGACCCAATCGTGGACATGCAAGAGAAAGACTAAGACCACTCCTAAGAATCTGGATACAGACATGCTGAAAGAGGAATGGCTTCCTGAAGAAGAGATTGTCCATAGGAAGCATCTTAATGTCAGACTTTCTTCTACATCAGGACCAGATGACACACACACGGCTTCTCTAGAGTCCATGTCCACATACAGAAATAAAGCATAAACACCGGTTTACTTCCCTCATACCTTTAACGGTACTCAACCGGAGTCTCTGTATCCTATCTGGAGGTTTGAGCTCATGAATTATGAAGGCTATTAGAGCCAGAGCATGAATGATAAAATAAATCCCTTTGCTACTTATAGATCTATTTTGTTCCTAAAACTGTAAAACACAAACTTTTAGCTCTAATAGGCCCCTCCTTATAGCCTAGACTCTCAAATCTCCACTGAGTCACTGGCTGTTTTAGCTGATCCATTTAATAAGGCTTGCACACATGATAATAAACTATGTAAACTGCTTAGTTATATAGAAAAAAGATAGTCTAGGGGCTGGAGAGATGGTTCAGTGGTTAAGAGCACTGACTGCTTTTCCAGAGGTCCTGAGTTCAATTCCCAGAAACCACATAGTGGTTCACAACCATCTGTAATAGAATCTGATGTCCTCTTCTGGTGTGTCTGAAGATAGCTACAGTGTACTGATATATATTAAATAAATAATTTTTTTTAAAAAAAGATAGCTCTAGTCCCCTGTAATCACACTTTCCATGTGGGGTTTGATTAGGAACAGTGGCATAACTTGGAGAGTTTCTTGTGATATCTCAAGGCTATGCCTGGGAGTGCTGACCATGCCCTCTTGATACTGTCTGTCACCTTCAAGGTTGGCTCGTTGTTGAGCTGAAGTGCACACTGAGATAGCTGGCATACAATTTGAATGCAAAGCCTAGAAGAAATGCTATGTCTAGGTCCAAAAAGCATTATATGAACCACATAAGCCTTCAGATTATTTTAGAGAGTTTTGAACCTATGCATGTGCCATTAAACTTGCTAAAGATACATAGTTCAAAAGAAGCTTAGAAACAATTACTCAGAAAATTGGCCTATGTTGTCTGCTATGATTTCTCCTCCCTACTGATGAGGACCACCAACATCCTAACAAGTGCTATTATTGTATCCATGACTTGAATAAAATCATACCAACTCCAGGTCTTACAGCTCAACCACAGCCTTCAAACCCACCCCCTTCATTCTACATTCCTCTTCAGAGTCACCACTGTGGTCAAGAAAAATCGGCAACTACTGTTGCTGAACAAAACAACAGTCTGGAACAGCTCCTTAATGGGTGTCTGATTGATTTTCATTCAATTAAGACATTTGCTTCAAATCTCACAGGATGCCAGCGAAGGGTATCAGTTTCCAAGAATGCTTTCTGCCACGTGTCTTGTGTATTTTTCTTCCTTTGCTTTGTGCTTTCCTGCTGGTTAAAGATATCATTTTCAAAGGGAGGAAATGTTCAGAATTAATGACAGCTGACAGGGAGGAATGTCAATAACAAAGCCACCTCCAGACTAGCATGATCCTTGGATGCTAGGGCTTTCTATCAACCCCCAGCTCAAGGCTTATTTTAGTTGTTACCAATTTCTAGTGGGTATCATTCACAGACATACCAAAACTACACTGTTTCACCTGATGTTTGTATTCATCTCATACAATAAGCTGGTTGGTTCCCTCCAGCTTCCCTCAAGTAAAACTAGCAAGTAAAATATACATACATTTAAAGCAACAATGTAATGCCTATGTACATTTGCGCTCGAAGTCATTAACACTTTCAGTCTAATTAACATGTTTATGTCTTACCTTGTTATCGCTTTCTATGTTAAGAAAGCATTTAAGGTATGCTACCCTAGCAAATGGCAAGCACGCAGTACATTCTTCTTAATAATATTACTATACTGGTATTATATATTAGACCCCAGAATATATTCATCTTATAATTAAAGTGTTATATCCTTTGACCAATGTCCTTTCCTATCTTCCCAGCCCCAAGCAACCATCATTCTACCCTTTATAAATATATATATAATTACATAGTAAGCTCATCTATTTCATAGGCCATATAAGAACGTGGTCACACAGCACTCACTTTTTGAGTCTGGATTATCTTGTTTAGCATAATGTCCCCTAAGTTCATCCATTTTGTAGCAAGTGGTGGACTGTTTTGTTGTTGTTGTTGTTGTTGTTGTTGTTGTTGTTGTTGTTTTAATACTAACGTCCAATCATGGGGAAGTGGATAATGCAGAAAGAAAATGAAACTGCATCGTATTACCAGTTACAATCAGACTGGAGATAAGCACTAGAGATAAGCTATATTACTTATAGCAATACCTTTATACTGAAAATTATTCAAAAATAAATTAAAGATATTTGGCTTGTGTTTTAAAGAGGCAGTAATTTATGTATGTTAATTACACTTTGTAATATGAGTATATACACACGTTTATATAGATGCTGGAGCAAAATTCTGGGTGTAATGATTACACAACAATTAACTCACTGATTCTCAACCTGTGGGTCTCGACCTCTCAAGCAACCCTTTCTTTACAGGGCTTGCCAAGACCATCGGAAAAGACAGATGTGTACACTGTGATTCATAATGGCAGCAAAATTACAGTTATGAAGTAGCAATAAACTAATTTCATGGTTGGGGTATCACCACACCATGAGGAACTGTATTAAAGGGTCACAGCATTAGGCAGGCTGAGGACCCCTGCGTAAATTGTGGAGTTATCTTTGACCCCCGCTTAACCAATATTTTCCCTTTTCCTGAATATGAAAAATTACAACTTCTACCAATAAATTTCTTTTCAATCAACTGTTTTTTTCCCTAGAGAAAAGAAATTCCCAAAGGTGTTTTATTGTTTGTTTGTTTTTTCAAAATAAATGTGTGTACATGCGTATGCACATGCATGCAGGTCTATGAGCATTCATATGTCTGGTGTGCACATGCACATGCATGCAGGTCTATGAGCATTCATATGTCTGGTGTGCACATGCACATGCATGCAGGTCTGTGTGCATGTGATTGTCTGTGCTTTTGTGAGGAACCACGTTTGCCACTTGAGCACAAACCCTATTCACATGAAGGGAAATGACAGTCTGAGCATGAAAGGAAGTAGACCGTGGTGAGGAACATAGCCTGTGGGCTAGCTTTAGGGTGAAAGAACAAGAAACAAAACCACTAAAAGCCCCTTTCCCCAATTCCCTGAAATAAAGCCATGAAAGGCCTCAGAAACCCACTGTATCAGTTACTTTTCAATGCTGTGAAAAAATATGACCAAAACAACGTACAGAAGCGTTTGTCTGGACTTACATTCCCATAGAAAGGGAATTTGTGCATTTAGAGGTTTCATGATAGGGAGAAACCAAGGCAGTGGGCGGCAGAGCAGGAAGGTGGCTGGTAACATTTCATCCCACTGGAAGCCAAGAAAATGAACTGGAAGTGGCTATGAATCTCAAAGCCCATGCTTCCTCCACCAAGGCCTCAGCTGTGTAAGTTCAATTCCTCCTCCAAACAGTGCTACCAGCCAGGAAAACATGGGTTAAATACCTCGGGTCTACTCATGGACCTCGAGTCTATGCAGGAGCATACTTTTTCTCTCTCTCTCTGCTTTACTTTGAGCTACAGAAATGTATGTCAAGATTAGGGAGTTCTGGGAAGGTTCTGATCAACTTACCCCAAGCTAGGAACATCTCAGAAGAAGGAAACTTCAACTGAGAAAATGCCTCCTCCAGCCAACTGGCCAATGAACAATTTTGGGGGCCATTTTCTTGATTGATGGTGATGTGGGCAGCCCCAGCTCACTGTAAGCAGTGCCAGCCCTGAGCAGGGGGTCCTGAGTTCTATGAAAAAGCCAGCTAAGAAAGCCAGTGAGCAACATTTTTCCATGATCTCTGCTTCAGTTCCTCACTTGGTTCTTATTTTGAGTTCCTGTCCTGACTTCCCTGAGAGTTATAACCTTAGAGAAACCCTTTCCTCCCCAGACCACCTTTGATTGAGGTATTTATCACAGAAATGGAAAGTAAAGTAGGACAGGCAGCTAACGTAAGTTTAAAAAACCGGCGGGAGTCTAAACTAGGGGTGGTAGGGATAAATGGAGAGTACATGATCCACGGCAATGTCGTTGTCATTAAAAAAAAAAAAAAAAAAAGGCAACCAAATTGCTTGTTAGCCAAAGCAAGCATCTGACACAGTACTAGCCACAATGGGAGTTTCTGGGAACCCTGATCCCACTTCTCCAAACCCATCACTGGTCTGAGAACGTGGCATTAGAAATGGAGATGTCAGACTGGGGTAAGAGCCCAGAAAGCAAACTGACTAGCCATAGTCCACGCAGCTTTGAGGGCAGGAGAGAAGGTACAGTGGTGACAACTGCTCACAGTGCAATCATGAGGGCCTGACTTCAGATTCCAGCTCCCATATAACAAGCCAGGCATGGTCCCTAATGTCGCTGTAGCCCCAGTGCCACGGGAGATTGCTAGGGCTGGCTGGCTACTGCCATCCTAGCCAACTAAAAGGGACCTCCAAGTTCAAGTACACCTTGCACCAAAGGAATAAAACAGAGGGAGAGAAGGAGGGAGGGAGGGAAGGTGAGAGGAAGAGAGATCTAAAGATAAAATGTACACAGAAAATGTACATTTCCCTCTAAAGGGTGTGTCTGTGTGTGTCTGTGTGTGTGTGTGTGTGTGTGTGTCTGTGTCTGTGTCTGTGTCTGTGTCTGTCTGTGTTGTGAATTATAGGTGGCTTCTGCTACTAAAATGGAGCAAGAATTTTTTTTTAATTCTTTTAAACACATTCAGTAAAAATTCTTCAAATATAAAACATTTTTCAGGTAATGAATAAAGACAGGGTCAGAGGTATATTGAGGTGTATGGGGTTTGTTTTATAAACTGAAGCGGACCACATTAATGGCAGCCAGTGACCTTTATTATGTCAACAGGAAAAGGGAAGTCAGCATCTCAAAGGGATACGTTTGCTTGGAAACCTTTCTGTAATTTTTAACTTGCTTGACTGGTACAAACATCTCCTGCCAGCTAAAATTATGCAATATCTTTTTTCTCAGCAACTACATCTTGGAAAAAGTAAAAATTACGTTTTGTTTTCCTAAGTGTTTAAGGATATCTTAAGTAGTGTTAACTACTACATATTCATTTAAACAGTTTGATACACCATCATCTCCACGACTATTTTGGGACTCTGAAGAAGAAGGCCAAGAAATGTATCCATCTCAGAGAAAAACATATGAAATAATTCTTAATAGGTAATTACATAAAAATTTTACAAGCCTGAGAATTTCTTAAAATTATGTTCATCCCGAGTTGTCCTATTACACGTTGACCTTTGACATTCTACAAATCCAAGGCTCTGGAAGCACAATCTGTCTCCTTGGTAATAAAGTGTCATAACGTTGTTACATAAACAGAAGGAAGCTGAAGGGAAAGAAAGACGAGAAGAAAGAGCTAGACTCAGATGACTGAAGAACGTGGGCCCTTATCTCAAACTCTAAACTCCAATCTATAGAGATAAGGTTTAGCTCCATGACTATGAGCACATCAATGATCTCACCCCACCTCGGTTTCTTCTGTATAAAGTGGGGGATAATGTGCCCATCTCACAAGGGCAGTGCCAGAATACAAGCTGCAATCCGAAAAAGGAATTCTGCAGATAGCTAACCTGAAGAATTCATTTAATAAGCGTTGGCAGTTATTAGCACTGTAAGGAAATACGTTCAACCTCAAAATTCATTGCATAACTGCAAATTAAAATGATAATTTATTTCAATAAGTTAGGAGTAGGAAATTGGGCATATTAATAGTACCTGGTGTCTACAAGAAAACGAAGAAAACTGGCACACATATGCACAATACATGGTAATGCATATTAGTCCATGCTCTGGAGAACAATCATGTGGTGGAAGAGAGTGGGACTGTAGGAGTGCAGAGAGGAAAGCACATCGCAGCGATCCCAAACTCTTCATACTCGGGGACAGTGTTCCATCATCACAATCTCTGGGCTCTATTCCTTGCACTGCATGTACCGGAAATTATCCACTTAGACGTGTAGTTAGTAAACAAAGATGCAATCAAAAGAAACTGAGTATGAAGAGAGCTCTTCACTGACCCAATAACTGATGCCACATTTCTTTCCGTTGGTCTCTATATTTAAGAAAGATAATCCTGTGGTATCCACCTGAGCCTTTGTGGGAATTAATATTTTATAGTACTTAATCTACATGTTCCTCCTCTTTTTTCTTAAGATTTTTCCCAAGATTTCATGTCTTTAACTTGAATCAGATAAACTGCAAGTGAGATGGTGAGGTCACAGCTTTTTTTAAAAAAGTAATAAATGAAACATACACAAAAATAAAATATTAGTCAGTAGTTGAGGCACGGGGGGGGGGGGGAACATAGTTCAAGTGGTCCATAAAGGCAGAGCTGTGTCATTCTGTTCTTAGGCAAGCCTCAACTTTCTCTCTTGTAAGTCATGAGAAAATTATTCACTGAGGAAATAACCACATCACACCCAAGTCAATTTCTAATTTCTGAAGCAACTTTTTTTTTCTTTTTTTCGGAGCTGGGGACCGAACCCAGGGCCTTGCGCTTGCTAGGCAAGCGCTCTACCACTGAGCTAAATCCCCAACCCCGCAACTTTTTAATCCCACGGTTTCTATGGCAATAAAGATACTGATCCTGTAGACCCCACTCCAAATCCGAGAGAGAGAGAGAGAGAGAGAGAGAGAGAGAGAGAGAGAGAGAGAGAGAGAGAGAAAGAGAGAGAGATTCTCAAGGAATCAATATCCAAATGAAGTCCTGCAGTGTTAGCATCATTCTGGGGTGAGAGATTTAAGAGAGAAAGGGGGAGTTGAAGGAGAGAAGGGCTATGGGTAAAGGAGAATGATGTTCTTCTCTTCATTTGATATTTACAAAAAGAAACAAAGGGATTAAATTTCACCTTCTTGCTTTTTACTAGGAAAAAAAAAATCAAATCTAGAGGACTCAGTAAGAGGTGACAGAGCAAAGCAAACCGTGGGGTGGGTGATGAGAGGAAGCTCAGGTTTACATCTAATCTAATCGTAAAGCCGACTGTGGTACGCAAGCAGCCTGTGAGGTGTGGGACTCGGGGAAGGAGAAATGCCCAGTAACCAGCATGGCTGGCACATCTTTCTTACTCTCAGTCTTCTAAGCACTGACTTCAGTGGAAAGTTCCAGTGGAAAATTTCAAGCAAACACTTGGCTTAAAATGTCTGTGAAGACTTCAAATTTTGAAGTCAGACAATATCTAGAGTCAGCCCCTCCTGCTTTCTCCCGTTTGCAAGTCTGTCTTTCCACATCCATTTTTCTGTGCACATCTTTATATCATCAGTAAGTTCAAACCCTAAAGGCTGGTCTTCAGTCCCTTTGTCCTCAAGGTTTACCTGTACTGGTTCAGGGACTCAGAAACAGAACTTTGGGAGTTTTGTTTGGTTTTATTTCCTATACTTTCTATTATTCTACTGTGACTTAGGGGGTTGTTATTTTAATTTTTTTTTTTTTTGAGACATGTCTCATTATGTAGCCCTGGCTGTCCTGGAGCTGACTGTGAAGACCAGGCTGGCCACAAATCCAGAGATCTGCCTCCCAAGTGCATGGGATTAAAGGTCTCTACTGTCAAAACTTTGATTTTAAGGGCAATCAGAGAATACAAAAGACTAGTCCCTTCTAGGATTGTTGCCACAGTTGGTATTATGTGTGTAATGATTGTCGGGAGTTAATTCCAGGACTTTAATTAGAAAATCGAAGGATGCAACTAGGGCAACATGATCTGGGTCACTCTGAGAAGTAGGTAAGCAGATTTGGTTAGGAAAAGGGCAAGGTTAATATTTGACACTGTAACTTATTAGAGTTTGGATATAAAACATTCTCCATAGGTACATGTATTTGAACACTTGGTGTCCAGCTTTGGCACTGTTTGGAAAGGCTATGGAAACTCTAGGTGATAGAAGCTTCTGGAAGAAGACAGCACTCGGGCAAGATTTGAAGTTTGAAGTGTTGCTCAATTCCCTGTTCACCCATCCTCCCCATTGCCCCTCTCCCCCCACCCTCTGATCTGAATCACCCGTGGACCTGTTAACTAAAACCCTTTCTTCCTTGGGTTGCTTTCGGCTGTGGAGTTTTTCTGACTCCAACAGAAAAGTAACTGCCTCAGCACCGAAGTGGAACAGCTCCTTTATTAGAGCAGGAAGCCATACAATCAACTCCTAGTGAGCGCTGCACAGAACCCCTGCGTCCTATTGGTCTCATTCTGACTACTCCAGGGAGTAACACTGTGAGCGCAGGAAGCAGTCACCTGAATCATATAGGGGATACACATCCATCGTTTCTTGCTGTGTGGGTGATACAATCTGAGAAAGTGTCCCAAATTAATAAATGACGTTATTTAAAAGTTAAGGAGCTAAAATGACACCTGACTTTTTATATGTCCCAATATCTTGAATTCGGTCACACCCACCCATATGTCAACAGGACAGAGTTACTGTGAGCAAATTTACAAAGACATGAAAGTTTGCTTTCTTTGGCATCACCTTTATTCCACACACTGTCTCTCTATGAAGATCCCCACCCTAAATAGAGTCTCATCACTTAGATTTTTATTTCACACCAATTTCTAACCAAAAGCTTGCCTTGTCACAGCCTTACTCTTACGCCACCCCCTTTTAAAACATAAAAAGTGGTTTAGCACGAAGACATTAAGGCTCATTAAGCAATGTTACTCAGTGACTATTATTAAACACTAATGTAGTAAACACAATTTTTTTTTTCCACAGAGCCCTTGACCAAGCAAATGGCTACAGTGGTCAACAGTAGCAGCTCAAATGTCAAAGCAAACCCTACCATGTATCACGGTGCGATGTTAAGAGCACAGAGTGAGGTAAATACCACTGTGAATTCAGTCTTTTTCCCCTATCCAAGCACATTCAAACATACATGGTTGGAACATAGAAGTGTGATCTCACTCAAATTGCCTTCTCTTGAGATTATAAGAGGAAGATAACTTGGTGTGGTGGTTTAAATGAGAAAATCCCCCCATAGGTTTAGATACTTAAACAATTCCCAGCTGGAGGTGTCCTTTGGAACCAGCTGGAGGTGTGTTTAGGAGGTGTGGCCTTGCTGAAAGGAGTTTGTCACTGGGTGTTGGAGGGAGGGCTTTGAGATTACATAATCTCTTCCTACTTCCAGTTTGCTCTCTCTGCTTCATGTTTGCAGCAAAGCATGTGGTCTATGCTTCAGTTTCCTGCTCCAACCACCATGCCTACCCAAGCTTATGCCTTCCCACCGTGATGGAATCCTTATTCCTCCAAAACCCTAAGTCAGATAAGCTCCTCCATCTGTACATTGCCTTGCTCATGGTAATCCATCACAGTAACAGAAAAGCAACATATATGCTCCATCTCCCCTTTCTTTCTCCCTTCAGTTTTTTGTTTGTTTGTTTTGTTTTTTGCACTGTTCGTGTATTCATTTCATCAATTCATTCAGTGGCCATTGGGTGCCCACCGTAAGGCTTATTAGATTCTATCAGATCTTAAAGACTTTACAATGTCGATATAATGTAAGGCAACCTGTATGAGCAACTACATGCCAGAGTCAGAAATAATCAGAGCTACAGTTCTATTAATAGAAGTCTTGAACAGCTATGGCTCCAGTGATTGCCCCCAGCTTTCAGAAGGAACTGTGTTGTAACTTTTTAATTTGGTATTAGAAGGAGTCAGAGACTGAGAAAATGTAGCAAGGGTATATATGTGACCCATCACCGGTATTTTGGAGAAATGAACAAATCTGCTTGGTTACTAGGGACTGACCAGCATTTGTAGAATGGCTAATGATGCCATCGCTGACAATCCTATTTTACATTGAAATTCCAGAATGTTGCAGAGGAAAATTTTTTTGATTACCTGCTATTGTCAGATATATTATTATATAATTTGATCATATTATAATTCATATATCATTTATTATGTTGTGGGTTTGCAACTTTTAGAACTGAGGTTCAGACTTAGAGTTGCTCAAAATCATACAACTTATGAGGGATGGGTCATCCAAACACAGGACTTGCTGTATCCAAAGTTTTGCCTTATGTGGCATCTTTATAACTGGCTAAATTAGAACTACTAAAATAACCAAATGGAAGAATAATTTCCCATACCAGGTCCAATTTCTCAGCCATCCACAGATTAGCCACTTAATTCTTCTTTCTTGACACAAAGACATTTTCTCAAATAAGAACATTTGCATAAAATGAGCTAATTTCTCAGTGGTTTTTATCACATAATATCGTCCTTATTCTTTCTTGAAGGCACAGATCCCATTGTGTGACTGGTTTCAAATAATTACTGCTAGAACTTGGAGGTAAAAACTGGAACCTGGATTCCCTGAGAACCAAGATGTGAGTTGAGACAGGTACGCCAAAGTCGTTGATGTTTATTTTTTTTTTCACTATTCTACTCTCATGCAGTACATTCTGACTCCAGCCTCTCCTTCCTCTACTCCCAGCCCTCACTTCCACAACCTACTCTCTCCCCCAGATCTAGTGTTTCTCTATTTCCCTTCAGAAAAGAGCAGGCCTCCCAGAGATATCAACTGAATACACCATTACAAGAAGCAGTAAGATGAAACCCAAACCCTCATATCAAGTCTGGATGAGACAACCCAGGTGAAGAAAAAGAGCCCCAGGAGCAGGCAAAAGAGTCAGAGAGCCTCCCCTGACTCTCAACTGTTAGGAGTCTCACAAAAACCCCAAACTAAACAACCACAGCGTGTGTGCTAAGGGCTTAGTGCAGTGACTCTGCGATTGCAGCTACAGTGTCTGTGAGCCTCACCGATGGGGCTGAAGGGGCTGGGCACATGCTTGTGGGCAAGGCAGGATAACAGAGACAATTGAAGACTTGGGCCCCAAAATTCACTTTAGAAAGTCTGCTATATATTATATCAAACTTGATTAAATGTGCCCACATGCCACATTAAATGCAGCATTTTGGTGGTGCACAGAATACAAATGCTTTTTATGGTTTTGTTTTGAAATTATTTAATTTATTGTTAGCTCTGATTTCTAAAGGATTATTGTGCTTCCTGGGGAATCATCTTAAAATGAGACTGGCTTATTCATTTCTCTCCAGGGTAATGAAATTGCTGTTGATATTAAACTTAATGATTAATGAAACAAGTATAACATTGCTTTTTAGATATTTAATTGTGTTTTCTGCTTTAGTTTTTTTTAAAAAATGATTTTTAAATGCTGGAGGAGTTTTTTTTTGAGATATTGCCACATACCACGCAATGCTCTCATTTTAAGTGTACACATGTACAATACAATGGTTTATAGCACACTCATACTTGGTCATAATGGTCAGATTTAGGTCAAGGTTATCATGAGAGAAAACAACCCTAGGATGTTGGCTGTTCTCCCTCCCATTCCTGAATCTGTTTTCCAGCCCTAGACCACCACTAATCTATTTTCCATTTCAACAGGTTTTCTAATTTCAATATTTCATTTGAGTAGAATAATGTTGTAACTGTCTTTGTAACTGGTTCTGTCTCAAAACGTCACGTGTTCAAGATTTAGCTGGGTCGTGTGTATAACCAGCTCATTACTTCTATGGAGCGTGTGCATTCTCTGCCTGCCCATTAGCAACTGATGGGCACTTGGTTGTTTTCTGTATTATGGTTACTGTGGTCCATACTGCTGCTATATATGCATCTAAATATGAATTCTTGCTTTCAATCTTTTGAGGGGCTATATACAAAGAGAATTACTATGTTGTTGTAGCTTTGTGTTCAAGTATTTGAGGGAATGCTAGAGTCTTCTCTCTCTCTTTTTTTTAAAGATTTATTTATTATTTAATGTATGTGAGTACAGTTGCTGTCTTCAGACACACCAGAAGAGGGCATCAGATCCCGCTACGGATGGTTGTGAGCCACCATGTGGTTGCTGGGAATTGAGCTCAGGACCTTTGGAGGAGCAGTTAGTGCTCTTAACTGCTGAGCCATCTCTCCAGCCGATGCTAGAGTCTTCTGAGGTAGCTGCAGAGTTTTCCATGGTGAGGAGCAGTGTCAGAGGGGAAGATTGCTCGATCTTGTCTTTGACAGTACTTATCTGGCTTCAGACTCTGATTTTGTGAATTGATACCTCATTCTGGGTTTGATTTGCATTTCTTTGATGATTAATGTTGTTTTGCACATTTTCAAGTGTTTATCAACCTCTTGTACATCTTCCCTAGACTCCTTAAAAAGAAGAAGTTTTCTTTATAGCATTATAAATGTTCTTTGCATATTTTCCATGCAAGTCTCCCAGCAGGTATGTGAATTGCAAAAATTTTCTTCCACATTATAGATCATCTTATCGGTCACCTTCTCAACAAAGCCTTTGAAGTATAAGTTTCTAATTTTAATGAAGTCTTATTATTTTTTTTCCTTGCTTGTACATCTGGTGTCATAGCCAAGACCATTTGCCAAGTTCAAGGTCATGGAATTTGCCCTCGGTTTCCTCTAAGAGTTTTATAGTTAGCTCCTGGATGCATTTTAAGTTGTTTTTTGTACATGGTGTGAGGAAAGGATTAGGGTTCAGTTTGGATATGTGGTTCCCCAGTAAATCCAACACTGGCAACTGAAGAGTCCACCTTAAATGCCCCTGATACTCTCATGAAAAAGGTCTTGGCTACCTGGGCTAGCAATTCTATTGAGTTCCTACCTCGCCCCCATCCCCACATCTGTTTGCTGATGCCACAGAGTACTGATTGTAGTCACTTGGTAGCAAGTTTTGAAATGAAGAAGCGTCGATTCTCCAATTCCATTTTCTATTCTATGATTTGATCAATTATAAATCCCAAGCCATTCTCTATTAATATTTACAACCCAATGAAAAAGGATTTATTTTAGTTAACAGGTCCACAGGTGATTCAGACCAGAGTTGGGAGGGAGGATGGGTGAACAGGGAACTGAGCCAAAATTTCAAAGCTTAAATCATGCCCCCAGTGATGTCATGTTCCAGAAGCTTCTATCGCCTAGAGTTTCCATAACCTTTATAAACAGTGTCGAACCTGAACACCAAGTGTTCAAATACATGTGCCTGTGGGAGATACTTTATATTTAAACCCTAATAATTTTACAATGGTTCTGAACCTGTGAGTCTCGACCACTTTGAAGGAGGTCCTATATCATATGCCTTGGGCATCATGTATTTCCATTATGAGTCATAACAGTAGCAAAATTATAGTTATTAATTAGCAACAAAAACCAATTTGATGGTTGAGGGTCACCACATGAGAAACTCTACTAAAGGGTCTTGGCATTAGGAAGGTTGAGAACCCCATTACTAAGGAAAAACATATCACCACGTGATATTCTTTACAAAAATGCACATAATCTAGACATAATCATGACTAAGGGCATTCTGAACTAGAAGGCATTCTAGTTTGATGATATTCTTTGGTGTTGCCACATTGTGAGAGGCAAAAGGCAATGCTAAGCTGAGAGATTGGGGTTGAAGGAGTCCAACACAATAGAGCACCAAATAGAATCTGTGGTCCAAATTTTCCTTTTGTGACAAACAGCATTATTGGGAAAAGTGGTGGAATCATCAAAAGGTCTGTTGAGTGTCAGTTTTTCTGCCAATGCTGATTTCATGGTTTTGTTAAGTGTACTGTTATTTGGTTAAGAGACAATCTTTGTTTTAGAAAATACATTTCAAAATGCGTAAGCGTAAACAGATTTCATTTTTAGATCTTCCTCTAAAATGGTTGCAATGGGAGTGAGGCCAGAAGGGAGATAGAAAAGGGGGTTCTGAGGGAGAATTATAAAACAAATGCTAAATTTGAAAATCCTTGGCTAGGGCTGTGCAAAGATTTGCTGTGCCTTCCTTATACCTTTTCTATAAGCCTGAAAGTGCATTTATTTAAAAATTAATGAATGATTAGTCTTTTAAAAAACAGCCTTAATAAAGATATCTTTCTGGGCTTGCTTTCTTTCTTTTGTTTGTTTTGGTTTTGGGGGGTGGAGGAACAGGGTTTCTCTGTAGTTCTGGCTGTTTTGGAATTCTGTTGACCAGGCTGGCCTTGAACTCAGAGATCCGCCTGCCTCTACCTCCTGTGTGCTAAAATTAGATGTATACCATTCTACCTGGCTATTTCTAACCAAATATTCCTTCATTCTTTCTTTCCAATATGGTGGTGTGTGCCCTTTATATGAGTCAGGTTTCCATTGTAACAAAATAAATGAGTCAAACTCTTAAGGGAGGAAGATTTACTTTAACTTCATTTCAGGGGTTATGGTTGATTGTAATGGAAATACCATGACAGAGCAAAGCGGCCTACCCCATGAGAGATGGGAAGGGGGAAGTGACAGGGGAAAGAGAAGTATGGATGGGAATGAACCTGTTCCCTAATACTCAAGTTAGCATGTTTCTCCAAGACTAATTTTCTCTCTAGTCTAACTGTGAGTGGTTTTCTCCTCTAGGATCTGGCACCTATATTAATCTCTCAATCAAACTATTGCCCGGATGCATATATACAATGCGAATATAGTCCTGGAGGCCAGGAACAATATAGTTATTAGAGAACCAGGTCACCTTGATGATACAACAACACAAAAAGATATGCTCTGTCTGTCCCTCCCTCCATGTCCAAATTATTGGTAAAGAGCACACTGCTATAGAAAAGGAACCAGGATATGATCCCTGTCACCATGCTGTTGGTAAACAAAGAGTGAGATGCCAAAATTATTCTCATACTATTTGGCTTCTAATCAAATGGAAAGGATCTTCTCTAAATATTTTTGGGAGGTGCAGTGAACTTTATTGATGGTATTTAAGAGAGAAAGGAGGGCTCCCCAGGCCCCTCCTGTTATTATGGGGGTCTGGGATGGAAACTGAGGGACATGCTCAGTGATGAGAACTGAGTTGGGATGGGGACTCTTCAGCAACTGAGGGCCTCCCTCTTGCTCTCAGTGTCCTTCCTGGGGTGAGTGACCCAGGGTTTCTTACTCCTCAGAGGCCATGTAGGCCATGAGGTCCAACACCCTGTTGCTATCACACCAGGAAATGAGATGTACAAAGTTGTCATCGAGAGCAATGCCAGCCCCAAAGGTGGAAGAGTGGGAGTTGCTGTGGAAGTTGCAGGAGACAACCTGGTCCTCAGTGTAGCCCAGGATGCCCTTTAGTGGGCCCTCAGACTCCTGCTTCACTACCTTCTTGATGTCATCACACTTGGCAGGTTTCTCCAGGCGGCATATCAGATCCACAACAGATACAATGGGGGTAGGAACACAGAAGGCCATGCCAGTGAGCTTCCCGTTCGGCTCTGGGGTAACTTTGCCTGCAGCCTTGGCAGCACCAGTGGATGCAGGGATGATGTTCTCGGCTGCCCCACGGCCATCACACCATAGCTTTCCAGAGGGGCCGTCCACAGTCTTCTGAATGGCAGTGATGGCATGGACCATGGTCAGAAGCCCTTCCATGATGCCAAAGTTGTAATAAATGACTAGGACAGGAGGGCTAAGCAGTTGGTGGTGCAGGATGCATTGCTAACAATCTTGAGCTAGTTGCCATATTTCTCATATTTCACACCCATCACAAACATGGGGGCATCAGCTGATGACCCTTTTGGTCACACCGTTCATGTGACCCCTGGCCTTCTCCATGGTGGTGAAGAGACCAGTAGACTTCATGGCATACTCAGCACCAGCATCACTCCATTTGATGTTAGCGGGATCTCGCTGCTGGAAGACGGTGATGGGCTTCCTATTGGAGGGTGAAGAGATGCTTCCCATTCTCAGCCTTGACTGTGCCATTGAATTTGCCATGGATAGAGTCACACTAAAACATGTAGGCTATGTAGTTGAGGTCAATGAAGGGATCGTTGATGGCAACAATCTTACTTTTGCCAGATGTAGAGCAGAAGGCAGCCCTGGGGCTGGAGAGATGGCTCAGTGGTTAAGAACACTGACTGTGGGGCTGGGGATTTAGCTCAGTGGTAGAGCGCTTACCTAGGAAGCACAAGGCCCTGGGTTGGGTCCCCAGCTCCGGAAAAAAAGAACCAAAAAAAAAAAAAAAAAAAAAAAAAAAAACACTGACTGCTCTTCTAGAGGTCCTGACTTCAAATCCCAGCAACCACATGGTGGCTCACAACCATCTGTAATGGGATCTGATGCTCTCTTCTGATGTGTCTGAAGACAGCTACAGTGTACTTATATATAATAAATAAATAAATTTTTTTAAATAAAAGGCAGCCCATTTACCCCAAACCGTTTACCAAAGAAGTTCATATACCCTGACCTTCACCATCCTGTCTACAAGACAAGGATGATGATTAGAATCGCCCCAGTGAATTACTTCTGCACCAGAAGATGTGGCTGTCTCTGAAACAGGGAAGAGCAGAGAGCCCTCTCTAAAGGTTTTTACGTTAGTCTGACTAAATCTAGTTTGGGGGTAAATCTCCCAGGTGCCACTAAAGTTGACGGATTCATTGAAAGATGCAAATTAAATTAAAATGAATACTATTTAGTGCTACCATGTTCCAAAGATTGCATTAGACACACTTATATAAAATGTTCTAATTCTCTGAAATGGAAACATAACTGGATGTCCTATAGTTTTATTTGTCAAATCTGGCAATACTAATCTGTAGAAACTGTTTTCCTGCTTCAACTGCCTCCTACCTTTTGTTCTTTGACAATCAGCAGACTAGCACTATTTTTCCTTCTTATTGTAGAGGCCTAGATTGTCCCAGTTCCATGGCTGATCCTCTGGGGAAGTTATAGAATGGCTGTCTCTTCAGACCCACACAGTAGCTGTCAAATCTACTCAGGAGCAAGGGCTAGCAGCCCACCTACCTGAAGAAGTTAGTTCAAATGCCTCTCAATCTCATCAGGACAACTCTGTCTACAAAACGCATTGTGCAAATAGCTTAGCTTCAGTAGTGAATGCCTCATGCTTTACTTCAATGATATTAGATGATCCTAGCAGAGCTGGACTCCTCAGCACTGTTTAAACATCCTGAAGGAAGCTGTCAATTATATACACACGGAATGGTCCTATTTATAGAGTGAAGGTAACATTTGTCACCAAAAACAAGGAGCATCTAAAAATATTTCCCATCAGTCCTTTAGTTTGGATCAAATAATAAATTCTAACTCACCCAGGATTCATGGGTTAGTGGACCTAAGGAATAGTTTCCTTAGGCTCTTCAATATATCAAAAGATGTTGAGTTTAATCAGAAACACGGCCTCATACAGGAAGATGTGATCAACAACTAGTAAGGTTTTGTCAAAAGAGTCATGGCTTATGAAAGAAACCTTGGACTTGACCCAGAATGTAAGTTATTGAAATGTGACTATGGGACTGTAGTAGGGTGCTTTGCTTACATGTATGTCTATACACTGTGTGTATGCCCAGTCCCCATGGAGGCCAGAAGAGGGTATTTTATATGCTGGAACTGGAGTTGTGGTTGGATGGCTGAGAACTGTCCTGAGGGTGCTGGGGTTCAGAGCCTGTTCCCCTGGAAGACCATCCAGTGTGCTTAGTGTGCTTAGCTGCTAAGCCAGCTTCTTTTTGAATGAAGTTTGTTGTAATCAAAATCAGATTGAAATTTGTGCCTGTTTTAGAAGTGGGAAAGCATTTACATTTAGTAAATGGCAATACCTTTAGTGAAGATGTGTTTTTATAAGCCATTACGATATCCAAAATAAAGGGGAGATTGGGACTAAAGATGTCTGAGACACAGAGAAAGAAATGTTAGCTATGGCGAGATTAGGCTACTTCCTGGGTGAAGTGGGAGTTTCTGGTTGTGTCATGTGATGCAGACTCATGTGGTGTTTTGCTGAGGCAAGATGGAAGGACGCCTGATGTTTGGAGAGGGTATAAATAGGACTCCAGGGACAGTGATGTGGCCTGCATAGCCAGCTTTGCAATGCTTCATTGGTCTCACAAATTCAGTGATCTTGACTTCACTGAGAGAGAGGCATGGCAGAGAACTTCTCTGGATAACTGGCTGATTCTGGCCTCTCCCGCTGACTGGTGCCATTTTTTCAGAGGCCTGGATGTTTCTGCTGGATTGTGCCACAGCACGTTTGGTATTCTGACACACTGAACTGGACTTCTGGTATCCTGACCAATGCAGATTGGAATTGCCCCAGTGAACTACTTCTAAACAAGTCCACAATCCCTTGTCCTATTTACCATACTTTGCCCCTGGACAGTGGGCTAGAAGGGGGATCAAAGCTTTTGTGAACCCTTATTAAAAGTAGGTTTTGAAAAATCTAAGTCTATACCTGGGTTTTAGATGTTGGGGCCCTGAGAAAGCAGAGCCAAAGAAGGAAAGGAACGTGAGGACAGTAAGACAGAGCAAGGGATTGTCTGAGGGGGAACCTGTTGGAAGGGCGTGAACAGTTTGTAGCAGTTGATGCTGTGTTTCTGGTTCTAGCAGTCTCACATGTTCCTCCACCATCTTTTATAGGAAGTTCCACAGTAAGGTGTCAGGAAGTGGAGGTTTGGTTTCGTGTTGATCTTTGGAGGGTCTGCAAGACTGCAGAAGGAGCTGGGCTGGAGGGTGGCTCTGGGCCACAGAGCAAAAGCCACATACAATGTGCTCCTGTTTATCATCCCAGGCATAGATATGAATTAGTTCTCATAAGACTCACAAATCATCTCATATACCTCTCACAAGAGCCTTGCCTTACAGGTAAGATGCATAGTTGCGGTTTGAATGTGAAAAGTGACAAATTCACCATGATACCAAGCAGCTGCGACTACTTCGAGTTAAATAATGCAGAGACAAGGGGTGAATTCTGACAGCTTTGCCCTGGGCCAGTAGTCTTAGCTACTACCTTATCCTGCAGGTTTCTACTCCACAAGGATTTTCAGAAACCAGAAGGAAACCTGATCAAAGATTCAGTATGTCAGTCTTGGGCTGTTCCCATCACAAAAGCTCCCAAGTACACAGGAAATGTGCAACGAAAAGAACAATTTCCTAAGTTTCATACTCCTTATAATATATCCCTGTCCTGTGCCTGATAACAATTTCTATTTATAGATCAAAGCCATACTTTTTTTTTTTAATCCTGCAATGTTCTGATAGGCAGGTCACTAATTTTTACAAGAGCGTTTTCCTAGAGCAGTCTGACAAAAACTGTCATCTTTTAATATACTATTAACTAGTGTGCTGACTGCGACTGCAGGACTTAAAACACAGTGCCAAATGATATTAAATTTTGACTTAATCTAAGCCTAAAGCAGGTACGAAATCCCCATTATTGCTTTTTCTGGGTAAACTCGGGTGACTTAATCCGAGGCTTACAAGGCACACACTGAAGGATCAAGTGAGATTGTAGACGCCTTCTCTTTCTTATATAGTCTCGTCACTTACTTACATGGCCCTAATTTCCACCGAAGTGCTTATTCAAAATAAATAAAATAAAATAACACCCACAGGTCTCTTTTGTATGCTGTACCTGACTTGAGCAGGGAGAATTTCATAGTTCACACAGTTCTTCTTTCTGGGGACTGATAAGAGCTCCCCAACTGTTTGATCTCTGCCCCGCCTTCTGTTCCCATATGGATCCAGGAAACAGGAATCAGGTGAGAACAAGGTCCTGAATGAAGCCCGGGTGCCCTTGGCGTCCTCTTTCTGTTCTGTTTCTTCCCTCAACTATGATCACAAGAAATGAGCTGAATGAGGGAATGGAGAAGAAAAAGTCTAGGAGGAAAAAGATGGTAAAACTATCCTGTGGGTGGCCCAGGCATTTTGTATTTTGCATGTGTTAATTATCTTGGCTCTAATTCTGCTTACTGCGCTGTTTAACATTGTAGAAGCTGTCATTTACCTTACAAAAGAAATGAAAGCTCCATAGGTTGTGCCCCACCCCCACCTCCCCACCCCCACATGCGCCCTATTTGTGGTAAAGGAGGTTCCTGAGAGGCCCCTGAGTTCCTTCTTCCCTCTCCTGAGCACAGGTTGGCCCTAGTGACTTTAAAAAATATATGAAGACATCAGCTAGCTTGACTTACAATTTTAGAATTGGGTGACACATTATCCCATAAAATAGAATGAGTATAGGGATGAGCTGAACAGAAGAGGGCGGAAACCAGGGGGAGGGGGGTGCATCAACCATTTCAAAGTTACATTCCCGTAAGGCTCAGAGAGGAAAACAGAAGAACAGGAAGTAAAGAATTGGTTGACATCAGGTTGTTTCAGGTTCCATGAAACTAGCCCGTTTGGGAAATATGACTATTTCTTTCTTCTAAAGGTTGACCAGTTAACAACTTGGCTTCAGTTTGGTGGTGTCGTACCTCAGCATGAGGGACTTCATTTGTCCACTTTCATTAGGTCTGCCAAGGCTTTGTGGGGGACCCAGGCTAAAACAAGAGCACACGCTCATTGTCATGGAATATCGGGATCCAGCACTGGCACATGGCCATGCCAAGGTGCCTGGAGCTGCCTTGGGGAAGGTCTCTCCAGTCATGTCTCCTCTACTGACGCACTAGGGGAATTCTCTCCGAAGAAGAAGAGCTTCTGAAAAAAGGGCAGCAGCAGCAATAATAACAATGTTAAAAAAAACCAAAGAAACTCATTGGGGAAAAAAAAAAAAAAGCCAGGCAGTGGTGGTGCCTCACGCCTTTAATCCCAGTACTTGGGAGGCAGAGGCAGTCAGATTTGCGTTCGAGGCCAGCAGATGGACAGAGTGAGTTCCAGGACATCCAGGGCTACACAGTGAAACCTTATCTTGAGAACAAACATTTGACAATAAATAAATAAAGCGTCAGAGAAGAATAAGATGAAATAACATAGCCTTTATTTCCCCATGAAGTTCCTGCCCTCATCTCTCTCAGCTGGCGATCACCACCCTGTGAAGCACTGCAAGCCATGCCTCTCCGAGTTCCTGTTCCCTTCTGAGGCTTGAAAAGATGTCTCCACCTCACTCACTTGCCCTCAGATCTCATTTGAAGATCTTTCCTATGCTTTAGACATTTCTCCCCCTCATCCGCCTGCTCCTGCTATCTCACTTTGGCTAACTTTTAGACGGTGAGGGGATTCCTTTCAACCCCCCACCCCCACCACAATCCTGACACAGAGCATTGTAAAAGTGACAAGAAGTCGATGCTGCCATCCATCTTTCTCTATGGCGTTATTCCAACAGAACATCATTGTTCGGAGATATCTAGTAAGAGTCCACATCGGTAATGTACTGGCTAGCTTTGGGTACCAACTGGACACAAACTAGAGTCATCAGAGACAAAAAGAGCCTCAATTGAGGAAATGTCCCAAGAGATCCACCGATAAGGCACTTTCTCAATTAGTGATCAGTGGGAGAGGACCCAGCCCGTTGTGGTGGTGCCATCCCTGGGCTGGTGGTCCTGAGTTCTATAAGGATGCAGCTTGAGCAAGCCTCTGGAGCAAGCCAGTAAGCAGCACCCCTCCATGGCCTCTGCATCAGAGGATTGATGGGACCTGTCAGGAAATGACTGTGTCATGGAGTAGAGCCATCAAGAGTAGAGTTGGTGCCGTTATCTAAGAGGACAAGCCAGAACAGTGAGAAACAATCACCTCTGTCTCAGCTCCAGCCTCCAGGGTCCAGCACTGCTTGAAGTCCTGTCCCAACTTCTTCAACGAGGGACTGTGACATAGAAGTGTAAGCCAAATAAACCCTTTCCTCCCCAGCTTGATTTTTGATCATGGTGTTTTCATCACAGCAATAGAAACCCTAACTAAGACAAGAGGCAAGGGGCAAGTCTCTAAATAACAAACATCCAGGGAGGACCCAAGGCCTGCCAACCGCCACAGGAGTGAGCCCACTGATATGCCTCTCTCTGTCTGTTTGGTCTGTGGAAACAAGACCACCATAAGCTGGGTGATTGATAAATAACCAACAAGTCGTCAAAACAGTGTACAACAAACATTTGTTTCTCACAGCTCGGGGCCTGTCCTCTTATATCAGGGTACCAAGCCCATTCTTGATGGCTCTACTCCATGACATAGTCATTTCCTAACAGGTCCCACCCATCACCTAATGCCATTATCTTTTGGAGTGCAGGATTTCAGCGTATGGATTTTGTAGAGAGGCAACAGCAGAAGCAATCTTCTACCTGTGGGGCCTTTGCACTGATGGCAATGTTTGGAGAAATGAAGACCCATACGAAGACCCATACCAAATGAACTAAGGTATACCTTGATTCCAGATCGACAGAAACCACAGAAAGTGATGTTTTGGTGTGTTAGTGATAATGAACAATACAAGTGATAAATCTGAGTTTAGACACTCTGGCTGTAGCCATCCCATATGAACCTCCATGTTCTGCTGCCCCCTGTGGCTTGGAATTGTTCCTCTGCTCTTCCTATATGGAGACCAATGTTTTCAGACAAACTTGGGGAGTGTATTTTCTCCTGTTTCCCAGTGATCTCGGCATCTCGCCTTTCTCCTATCACTTCCTCATGCACCGAAAAGATTTCTCTCATCTTTGCACCACCATAAGGCCATGGTGGTGCTCCTGCTGAATTCTGCCTTAGAAATCCGCCACCATCATTTCGCTGGTCTCTCCTCTCACTTTCTCTGTTCCTTTGAGTTCACTTCTGCTCTAGAATTTTTCTCTTCCTCATCTCCACCTTGCCTCCTTGAAATCCTTTTCTCCAGCCTCGGCTTTCACACACATAAAAACACTTATTTACTTTCTGGAAACGTTCACATTTGTCTGCGAAGAACAGCTTTTTGGAAATAACATCAGAAAGAAAAACACAAGTGGGGGTAAGTTTTGTGGGGAGATCAGAACCCTGTTCAGTGAAGCCTTTGTTTTGTTTCTGCCCACTTCCCTGTATCAAAACATCCCCTGTGGCAGTTAAAAGCTGCTGGCTACCCCAATTAAAGTGTTTTTTTGGAGAAGCTGTCGAAAATAGTTCCTGGAGCACTTTTAAGTTATTACATGTGGGTTACATAAGCACGGAGCACTTGTTAAAACATTCGACATGTGAGAGGAATTGAGTCACTCAGCAGTGAGTCAAAGCTTTAGCTCTGCAGTGTGACTAACGTGGTCGTTGGAGATTGAAGCAGCCTGGAAAAAAGTATTATAAAAAAAATCAATAGAAGACTATTCACTTCCAGGAGTCTGTACTCTTAGCTTTTAAAAACACAGTTATAACTATTTTGTACTTAGATTAAATGTGCTCTTAGATATAACGGTTATAGGACCAGACACATTACAAAGGGGATTTGGGAAGCAGGGCTAATCCTTTATTTGCTTAAATGTATCTTTTTTGAGAGCCCCACATACTGGCTTGGGCAAAGAAAGATGTAGAAATTTATCCCTCTAAACCAAAACGGATAGTATAATTTAAATTTCTCATGGTCCTTGGGGGCACCTGGGTGGGACAGCTTTTCCTTGAACTCTGTGTGTATTTGGCATCCTCTGCCCATCGCTATTGCCTATCTCCTCCGACATACCAAGAACAGTCTCTTGGCACAAGAACCACCTTACACATTTCCAAAGCCGCATTTGTGTGTCAACTCTGCCCTTCCTCTGGAAGAGGAAAACAAATAAATAACAGACTCTATGTTTAGCTCAAGTATTTAACTTCTACCTTTGATCTACCTTTTCCACCGTCTCTGCAAGCTGGAAACCAGCCTTCACTGGAAAATGGAATATCAGGGATCTTCCCATCAGGTTAGCATTCCAAGGCAATGGTCATTACTCACCTGTTTGGCCTTCATAGTCACTATCAGTCACTAAAGCCATTCGTCACTATTCTCCACATGTAAGCCAACCCTAGTTGGTATGTGTTTACATAAGAGCTATTTACAAAGGTAAGCCTTCATGTATAACTTCATTGCATTATTGATTTGTCAAACTTATACACTGGCTAGAAACGAGACATTATTCACATGAATTTATGTAAAAGTTATATCCCTGTGAAAGTAAAGAAACTTGGTAAAAATAGCATTCTCTTGATTTTTATGTGATAGAGAGCAAGCATTCAACTCCTAAGACATGGTGTTCTAAATTTAGGATTTGAAATAACTTCAGAAGAAAGGCAAAATGAGCTATCATGTATCTTCACAGAAAACCAGAACATTAAAACTAAAAGTTGTCTGGATAAATAATCACATTGGAAATACCCTTGTTTGTGTGAGTCTATTGTAATTGTTCTTTTATTTCACTGGACCTTGGATCACATAGATGGATTGGATTAAATCTATCATGTACTTCAGGGCAGAAAAGAGCCCTGGAGGTCCTGAGTTGGTTTACTGGTACAGCCTGAAGTTTTCTAAGCAGCCCTATTACAGAAGACTGTACACACCGTGATCCTTAGTCCAGAGCACCAGGTAGAGTTTCCATTCTGAGACACTTAGGAAGGAGACACCAACACTTTTCTGCTCAAACAAAAGTGAAATTTTAAATTTTCATTTAAAATTTGGAAGAAAGCAGAAATCTATTCAGTAATGAGGACAAATTGTTGTGGTCAATTTAGTACACTACTAATAATATCAGAAAGAGGAGAGTAAAATTCTCATAGCTATTTCAGAAGGATTTCAGCAATGCTTACTATGAAGTAAGGCCATATTAGTGATCCTTTCCCACACTCATTCTCTACCTTGCCCTCCCATCCCTGACTCATTTAATCCTTGCCATTGCCTTATTCCTTGTTCTTTCTTCCCTTGAAGCACCCCCGTGGCCTCTGTACAGTTCCCTGCCTAGACTATGGGGCCATAGTCTAACACACATTTCTAAAATTTCAAATCTAGCGTCCATGTGTGAGAGGGAATGTGTGATATCTGTCTTTCTGGGTCTCTGTGACCTTACTCTGAATGGTGGTGTCCAGCTCCATCCATTTACCTATAAATTTCATTTTTCTTTATAGCTGAATAATATTCCACTGTATATTCTGAATTTTTATTATCCATTAATCAGCTGATGAACACCTAGGCTGCTTCCATTTCCAGGTTTCTGTGCAAATAGCAGCAATTATACGGATGAGCAAACATCTCTGTGGTAGGACATGGAGTCTTTGAATTCATATACCCAGGAGTGGTCAGCTAGTAAGTCTATTCCCAGCTTCCTGAGGGACCTCCACACTGACTTCCTAGTGACTGCTAGTTGCACTCCCACCAGCAATGAGTGTTTTATTTCACTATATCCTCACCAGCACTTGTTGCCATTTGACTTTCGGATCTTAGCTGCTCTGACTGGGATAATGTCACATTTTTGAAAATGCCATATGCAAACCTACTAATACAGAAGCTTCTAAAAATGTATACATATACATATTGTGTTGGTTAGTTTATTGTTAAAGCTAGAGTCATCTGGAAAGAGAAAACCTCAATTGAGAAAATGCCCCACTAGAGTAGACTATAGACAAGCGTGTGGGGACATTTTCTTGAGTGATGGTTAATGTGGGACTTGGGGCAGTAATGCCCCTAGGCAGGTGGCCCTGGAGGGTGTAAGAAATCAAGGCATATATAGGCAGCATAGAGTGGTTCTGTGGTTTTAGAAACAGTGAGAAATAGAAAACACATAGAGCTGAGAATGGAGGGAGTGGGTGTGAAGGAATTGGAGGTGAAGGCATAGAAGTAGAATTGATGACATTCACAATAAGATACTAAGACATGGCAGAAGATGGATATGGGGGAAGATAACTAACTATAATAAGGGCTTAGTGGAAAACATTGATAAAAAGCCTTACAAAATTGCTAAGACAATTTTACATTCACATTATATTCATATTTGAAATTCTTAATAAATACATTTGTAAAGAATACACACACACACACACACACACACACACACACACACACACACTGTAGCTGTCTTCAGACCCACCAGAGGAGGACATCAGATCCCATTACAGATGGTTGTGAGCAACCATGTGGGTGCCAGGAATTGAACTCAGGACCCCTGGAAGAGCAGTCAGTTCTCTTAACTATATCTCTAGCTCCTAATAGATACATTTTAAGAACTAATATGGACACTGAGTGACAATATACACACTGATCTCCATGGACATCAGGTAAAATCTTTTGTCTCTGAAAGTTTTATTTTCCTTTGCCTAGGGAAGGTTAAATGTCTCTTCTGACATCACCAGTTTTTCCCACACCATCTTTAAGATTATGTCAAGTAAGGAATTTGGTGCATACCAAACAAAACTGGTTGTTTCCTTCATCTCTATACCACTAGATCTTTGTGGAAGACATAAAAACAGTATCTTCCAATGTTCAGCCCCTTAGTGTCTATCTTTAACATCTTCAAACATGCCTCTGAGTATAAACCCTGTTCTCCCTGTGATCACCCCAGCTATTATTGACCAACCAAGATTATGGTACAAGAGTCTACCCTTCTCTTCTAATGGTTATTTCTTGATCTGACTTCTCTGATGCAGATTTAAAGAGACTGTTTGCTCTGCACTATAGTATGCTGATGTTTGCTGATCAATACTGCTTCCAGCTTTTTCCATTATTGATGTCTATGTCTCATAAGCCTGCAACACTCCTGTCTCAGAGAGCTCATGTAAAAACTATCCCAAAGAGTTAGTGATGGTAAGTCAGGTTTCTCTAGAATAACAGAACTTATAGAATAAATCTAGATAGGATGGATGAATAGATAGATAGATAGATAGATAGATAGATAGATAGATAGATAGATAGATAGATAGATAGGGGATTTGTTGGAATGACTTACAGGCTGCAGTCCAGCTAATCCACAATGTCTGGCTGTGAATGGAGAGTCTAAGAATCCAGTAGTTGCTCAGTCTGCAAGGCTGGATGTCTCTGCTGGTCTTCTGTATATTCTGGAATCCCAAAGAAGTAGGCTCTAATTCCAGTGAAGGAATGAGTCTGCTAGTAATGTGAGGGCAAGTAGGCAAAAAGCAAAAGATTCCTTCTTCTGTGTCTTCATATAACTTCCAGCAGAAGGCATGATCCAGATTAAAGGTGTGGCTTCTGCCTCAAGACCCATCTCAAGGTCCAGATCAAAGATGTGTGTCTTCCTCCCTCAAAGGTCCAGACTAGAAGTGGATTCACCCACATGAAACCAAGCTAAAAAAATTCTCCTCCAGGACTGACTTCCATTTCTGAAGTGTAGTTCATTTAAGAGGCCGTCAAGCTAACCAATAATAATTATCACACATGGTAAGTTGGATTTGATGCTGGTTCCCTTATTACTGAAAGCACATAGAAGAACACATCACAGAACTTGATAAGGGAAAGTTTGCCTGTACTGTTCACTCTTCTTAGGCATAGGAATAAGGATTCTGGGGAATGAATTCTAAGGGAAGAATTTGTTACCAAGGTCACAAGGCTCTTGGAGAAACTGATAGCCTAGGAGGAAACAGAAATGTCCAAATTGCAATAGCTAACCATGAAAGCGAGCCTAGAAAAGCCTGGGATAGTGGGCATGCTAGAGTAAGCGTGAGGGCAGGAAAACTTATACTGTTAATTTTTTAAACGAGAGGCAAAAATACACTATTTGCCAAGACCATCGGGAAGATACTGGCACACCAACATCTTTAAGGATTCAGCATTGGCTTCTCTCTACAGGTTGGGGAAAGTTGCATGGAACTTGGCTGTTTGATAACAGTGATGATGATGGGACCCAAGGCAAGGGAGAATGAATCAATGTTGGTCCACCAAAGCCAGAGAATCCCACTGACAAAATAACCAGCAATGCCAGAGTACTAACATAAGGGAAGCTGTAAATACGCTTAATAGCACCCGGTTAACAAGAGGAGAAGAGGAGGGGGAGGGGAAAGGGGAGAGGGGAGGGGGAGGGGAAGGGGGAGGGGGAGGGGTGAGAGGAGAAGGAGGGAGAGGAGGGGGAGGAAGAGGGCCACAGAAATGCAGTGGGTGAAAAGAAACTTGAGGATGGTGTCCTGATTAAGTTTTTGTTGAGTTGACACCAGTATGGTCATCTAGGAAGAGGAACACCAATTGAGATATCACCTCCATCAGACTGCCTAAAAGCAAGTCTGTAGGGCATGTTCTTGATTGATGTGGACAGCCCAACACACACAGTGGTTCTGGGTGGTGGTGGGGGAAGGGGGGTCTGAACAAGTCCTGGGACACAAGCCAGTAAGTGGCATCCATGCATTGTTTCTACTTTAGTTCCTGCCTCCTTCAGTCCATGTCCTGACTTTGTTGATAATGCCCTATATGTGGATATATAAGCCAAAAACTCTGTTCAACTGCTTTTGGTCATAGTGTTTATTAAAGCAATAGAAAGCAAACTAAAGCAGATGGTTATGTCTGTTTTACAAGTCACAACGTTGTTCAGCATCTGTGCATGTACCAGGTATTTATCTGTCTATCTGTGTCTCCCTTCTTCTCTCCCCACTTCTCCTTATTGCTCTTAGCCCTTTCTTCTTTCCCTTCACTACAAAGACATCTGCATCATCTAGCAATCCCAGAGAATGTTTTATGCATTCATTTTATCAGGCTGGCCAAACAGACTGAGCAAAAGCTGGGCAATGAACTGAAACAGTTGTGCTCCAGAGTAAGAAATGAACCCCATGAAGAACCAAACGTATCTCTTTGTTAAATGGTTAAGGATACAGTATCACAGAAGAACTAAGGGGTCCATTTCAAAGTAAAGGGGGAAAATGCTGCATTTCTCATTCCCAGCAAAAAACGGGGAGATAATAGCACAAGGCTTGAAAGCTGCTTTGAGTTCTATAAACACCAAATTCTACCATAGGACTATTTTTCTTTCTGAGACGTAAGTCCCCCAGCTCCTCAATGTAGCACAGGAAAGCGCTGTAAAGTATGTCTGAGCTGTGTTGCAAGAACAAATACACCCAGATACATGATCTTGCACAGCTTATGGTGTCAAAGGTGTCATCAATAGAAAAACAAATGTAATGTGGAGTTTATAGACTCTCAGAGGGAGAATATCAGGTACCCAAGATTCTGGATATAGAGTTAAAATCATTTGAAAAACTGCTTCAGGCTTTGTTTACTGCCTTGTTTGACTACTTTGTCTTTGATCTAAGAACTGACCCTATTCTCTGCAAGTACCTAGAACGCAGACTGGAGAAGAATAAACCTGCTTCAGCCTCAGCGCTGCCAGGTGTCGTGTTATAATGTTGTCTAATTGTCTCTTTTTAACCGTCCCTCCCTAGAGGCCGGGTTAACTGACTGGGCTGGCTTGATCACTTATTAATCCAAGGACAGCTGTGCCTTCTACCTTCTAGAGCAAGATCTCCTATAGCTCAGTCTTGACTCAGGCTACGTAGTCCTGGTTTTTGAACACCTAAGCCTGCTTCTGATGCCCAGTGCCTGGAAAACAGTCCTGCAACCCCTTTCCAGCTGGTCCTCTCCTGGTCAGTGTGAATGTGTGTCCTCCAGCCTCTCTGGAATGTGGAGAGCAATGATAGATAAAAAAGAACCTGGAGCCTGCAATAATCTGAGGGAGCCTCAGTTAAGGGTGAGCCCCCATCAGATTGGCCACTTGCTGTGTCTGTGACAGCTTGTGTGGATTGATGACTGATGTGGGAAGGCTTTTTCTCTGAGGGTGGCAGTATCCCTAAGGATGGAGGCTGGGGCCGGATAAGAGATCTCACTGAGCAAGAGACAGTGACGTGCAAGTGAAGAAACAAGGATTGTCTATGGTTTTACCCCTTCATTTCCTTATTTGATTTTCTGATGTAAGCTCCCAAAATGATGGACTAGGATCTGACAGAACCATCCCAACCAACCAACAAACCAACCAACCACCTAACCAAGCAAGGAAAGAAACTTCATTACCTGAGATGCTTTCGGTTGGAGGACTTAATAACAGCACCAGAGTAACAAGTTTGAACAAAGAATTGACCTCCAAAACTGATTCCACTACTGGACAGAACCTGAGAATGTTCTCTTTTGGAGAAATGTGACAACCATAAGGACTTGAGATGGCAAAAGCATAGAAAATTGTACACAGAGCACAATTGGCTCCTCTCGTAGGGTCCAGAAGATCGGTGCATCAAGAGTCATGCAGACTGAGGGACTGTCTGATCACAATATTTCAGTGGAAGATAGACTCCGTGAGAAATTTAACTATACATCATCGTGTGATATTTTGCCCCCAAATCTTTTTTATTCTGCCCATTCCCTGTGGAACTGAGTTAGCAGAATTAAATGATAATGGGCTGATGTCTTAGACTCTCCCAGATGCTCCTGGCTCTGGCTGTGTTCTCCCTTATCTATTTCACATTTAAAAAAACCTGCTTCAGGGGTTGGGGATTTAGCTCAGTGGTAGAGCGCTTGCCTAGGAAGCGCAAGGCCCTGGGTTCGGTCCCCAGCTCCGAAAAAAGAACCAAAAAAAAAAAAAAAAAAAAAAAAACCTGCTTCATTATGCTACTCTAAAGAAGGGATACTGACCAAGCTACACTAAGTGATATGAAAACAGAAGATAAATAAGATACTCTCCCCTTAGACACATCAAGTTGGAAAGCCATCATATATATTCAGTAGATGTCAAAGCTGGGTGTGGTAGTTTGAATGGACCCCATGGGCTCATGTATTTGAATATTTGGTCCACAGTTGGAAGAACTGTTTGGGATTTGGCCTTGTTGAAGGAGGTGTCACTGAAGGTAAGTTTTCAGAAACTCATGCCATTCCTACTGAGATCTCTGTCTCCTACTTTGAAGATAGGGATGTAAGCTCTCAACTACTGTTTCAGCACTATGCATCCTGCCTGTAGCCATGACGGTCATGGACTCTAACCCTCTGAAATGGTAAGCCCCTAATGAACTTGTTCTCCTACTAGCTGCTTTGGCATGGAATCTCTTCACAACAACAGAAACATAGCTAAGAGACTAGGTAACACATCTCAGTGACTGCTTTTAATGACAAAAGCAAAGTGGAGCAAAGACAGACATCCACAAAACAAACCAGGAAGAAAGGCTTTGCCTGTAGAGAGGAGGATTTGGGATTTCTGGTTCTTTTAAAAACACAGAAGTATTATAAGAATATGTTTTCGCCCGGCCCACAGCTCCCTGCTCCCAAACCCCAGGGGAGAGAGAGAGCTCACCGCCCGGACAGGTGGGGACTCCTGAGACTGCAGAGCGGGAGAGACTACCAATACTGCCCACCCCTGCCCACATCCCTGGCCCAAGAGGAAACTGTATAGGGCCTCTGGGAACAGGAAGATAGGGGCATTCAAGTGGCCAGTCCCCTGCAGTCCAGACACCGCTCAGACCTGAAGGGAACCGATCAACAGCCCCTTGGACCCAAATCTCGTGGGAGGGAGAGCTAAACTTTCAGAGGGGCAGACAGGCCTGGGAAGCCAGAAGAGACTACACTCTGCCCACATTTCTGACTCCAGAGGAAAACACCTAACTCCATCTGGGACCCCGGTGCAAGGGGCCCCGGGAAAAGGTGGGGCAGGTCCTTCTGGTTGCCGCCCTCACGGGGAGCTCAAAAGCAGCCCCCCAGAAGCACCTTCAGCCCTGGGACCACAGATAAGACCGACTTTTCTGCTCCAAGTGACTTGCCTGGTAGACTCAGAACACACGCCCACAGGAACAGCTGAAAACCAGTAGACAGGAACGACTGCATACCTGAAAGCAGAACACTCTGTTCCCATAACTGGCTGAAAGAGAACAGGAAAACAGGTCTACAGCATTCCTGACACACAGGCCTATAGGACAGTCTAGCCACTGTCAGAAATAGCAGAACAAGGTAACACCAGAGACAACCTGATGGCAAGAGGCAAGCGCAGGAACCCAAGCAACAGAAACCAAGACTACATGGCATCATCGGAGCTTAATTCTCCCACCAAAGCAAACACGGAATATCCAAACACACCAGAAAAGCAAGATCTTGATTTTAAATCACATTTGATCATGATGATGGAGGACTTCAAGAAAGACATAAAGAACTCCCTTAGAAAAAGGCAGGGAAACATAAATAAACAAGTAGAAGCCTATAGAGAAGAATCACAAAAATCCCTGAAAGAATTCCAGGAAAACACAATCAAACAGGTGAAGGAATTAAAAATGGAAATAGAAGCAAAATAGAAAGCACAAAGGGAGACAACCCTGGATAGAGAAAACTAAAGGAAGAGACAAGGAGCTGTAGATACAAGCATCACCAACAGAATACAAGAGATAGAAGAGAGAATCTCAGGAGCAGAAGATTCCATAGAAATCATCGACACAACTGTCAAAGATAATGTAAAACGGAAAAAGCTACTGGTCCAAAACATACAGGAAATCCAGGACTCAATGAGAAGATCAAACCTAAGGATAATAGGTATAGAAGAGAGTGAAGACTCCCAGCTCAAAGGACCAGTAAATATCTTCAACAAAATCATAGAAGAAAACTTCCCTAACCTAAAGAAAGAGTTGCACATAAACATACAAGAAGCCTACAGAACTCCAAATAGATTGGATCAGAAAAGAAACTCCTCCTGTCACATAGTAGTCAAAACACCAAATGCACAAAACAAAGAAAGAATATTAAAAGCAGTAAGAGAAAAAGGTCAAGTAACATATAAAGGCAGACCTATCAGAATCACACCAGACTTCTCACCAGAGACTATGAAAGCCAGAGATCCTGGACAGATGTCATACAGACCCTAAGAGAACACAAACCCAGCCCAGGTTACTGTATCCAGCAAAACTCTCAATTAACATAGATGGAGAAACCAAGATATTCCATGACAAAACCAAATTTACACAATATCTTTCTACAAATCTAGCCCTACAAAGGATAATAAATGGTAAAGCCCAACATAAGGAAAGAAGCTACATCCTAGAAAAAGCAAGAAACTAATCGTCTTGGCAACAAAACAAAGAGAAGAAAAGCACACAAACATAATCTCACATCCAAATACAAATATAACAGGAAGCAACAATCACTATTCCTTAATATCTCTCAACATCAGTGGAGTCAATTCCCCAATAAAAAGACATAGATTAGCAAACTGTATACACAACGAGGACCCTGCATTCTGCTGCCTACAGGAAACACACCTCAAAGACAAAGACAGACACTGCCTCAGAGTGAAAGGCTGGAAAACAACTTTCCAAGCAAATGGTCTGAAGAAGCAAGCTGGAGTAGTCATTCTTTTTTTTTTTTTTTAAAGATTTATTTTATTTATTATATATAAGTACACTCTAGCTGTCTTCAGATACACCAGAAGAGGGCATCGGATCTCTTTACAGATGGTTGTGAGCCACCATGTGGTTGCTGGGAATTGAACTCATGACCTCTGGAAGAACAGTCGGGTGTTCTTAACCACTGAGCCATCTCTCCAGCCCTGGAGTAGTCATTCTTATATCGAATAAAATCGATTTTCAACTAAAAGTCATCAAAGAAGATAAGGAAGGACACTTCATATTCATCAAAGGAAAAATCCACCAAGATGAACTCTCAATCCTAAATATCTATGCTCCAAATACAAGGGCACCTACATACATAAAAGAAACCTTAGTAAAGCTCAAAGCACACATTGCACCTCACACAATAATATTAGGAGATTTCGACACCCCACTCTCATCAGTGGACAGATCATAGAAACAGAAATTAAACAGAGACATAGACAGACTAAGAGAAGTCATGAACCAAATGGACTTAATAGATATTTATAGATCATTCTATCCTAAAACAAAAGGATATACCTTCTTCTCACCACCTCATGGTACTTTCTCCAAAATTGTCTATATAATTGGTCATAAAAGAGGCCTTAAAAGATACAGAAAGATAGAAATAATCCCATGCGTCCTATCAGACCACCACAGGCTAAAGTCAGTCTTCAATAACGTTAAGGGAAGAATGCCAACATATACATGGAACTTGAACAATGCTCTACTCAATGATAACCTGGTCAAGGAAGAAATAAAGAAAGAAATTAAAGGCAGGAAATAATCAAACTCAAAGCTGAAATCAACCAAGTAGAAACAAAAAGGACCATAGAAAGAATCAACAGAACCAAAAGTTGGTTCTTTGAGAAAGTCAACAAGATAGATGAACCCTTAGCCAGACTAACGAGAGGACACAGAGAGTGTGTCCAAATTAACAAAATCAGAAATGAAAAGGGAGACATAACTACAGAATCAGAGGAAATTAAAAAAATCATCAGATCCGACTACAAAAGCCTATATTCAACAAAACTTGAAAATCTGCAGGAAATGGACAATTTCCTAGACAGATACCAGGTACCGAAGTTAAATCAGGAACAGATAAAACAGTTAAACAACCCCTTAACTCCTAATGAAATAGAAGCAGTCATTAAAGGTCTCCCAACCAAAAAGAGCCCAGGTCCAGATGGGTTCAGTGCAGAATTCTATCAGACCTTCATAGAAGACCTCATACCAATATTATCCAAACTATTCCACAAAATTGAAACAGATGGAGCACTACCGAATTCCTTCTATGAAGCCACAATTACTCTTATACCTAAACCACACAAAGACCCAACAAAGAAAGAGAACTTCAGACCAATTTCCCTTATGAATATCGATGCAAAAATACTCAATAAAATTCTTGCAAACCGAACCTAAGAGCACATCAAAACAATCATTCACCATGATCACATAGGCTTCATCCCAAGCATTCAGGGATGGTTTAATATATGAAAAACCATCAATGTACTCCATTATATAAACAAACTGAAAGAACAAAACCACATGATCATTTCATTAGATGCTGAGAAAGCATTTGACAAAATTCAACACCCCTTCATGATAAAAGTCCTGGAAAGAATAGGAATTCAAGGCCCATACCTAAACATAGTAAAAGCCATATACAGCAAACCAGTAGCTAACATTAAACTAAACGGAAAGAAACTTGAAGCAATCCCACTAAAATCAGGGACTAGACAAGGCTGCCCACTCTCTCCCTACTTATTCAATATAGTTCTTCAAGTTCTAGTCAGAGCAATCAGACAACAAAAGGAGATCAAGGGGATACAGATTGGAAAAGAAGAAGTCAAAATATCACTATCTGAAGATGATATGATAGTATATTTAAGCGATCCCAAAAATTCCACCAGAGAACTACTAAACCTGATAAACACCTTCAGCAAAGTGGCTGGGTATAAAATTAACTCAAATAAATCAGTAGCCTTCCTCTACACAAAAGAGAAACAAGCTGAGAAAGAAATTAGGGAAATAATTTATAATTATTAGCCCCAAATAATATAAAATACCTCGGTGTGACTTTAACCAAGCAAGTAAAAGATCTGTACGATAAGAACTTCAAGCCTCTGAAGAAAGAAATTGAAGAAGACCTCAGAAGATTGAAAGATCTCCCATGCTCATGGATTGGCAGGATTAACATAGTAAAAATGGCCATTTTACCAAAAGCGATCTACAGATTCAATGCAATCCCCATCAAAATACCAATCCAATTCTTCAGAGAGTTAGACAGAACAATTTGCAAATTCATCTGGAATAACAAAAAGCCCAGGATAGCTAAAACTACCCTCAACAATAAAAGGACTTCAGGGGGAATCACTGTCCCTGAACTCAAGTGAAAGTGATTGTTGGCGGGAGAGAGGGTGGTAATGGGGGGAGGATGGGGAGGGGAACACCAATAGAGAAGGGGAGGGGGATGGGTTAGGGTGATATTGGCCTGGAAACCGGGAAAGGGAATAACAATCGAAATGTAAATAAGAAATACCCAAGTTAATAAAGATGAAAAAAAAAAAAGAATATGTTTTCATTTTAACTCCAGTTGTGGGAGATGGCGCTGCTTCACGTTGTCCACATTAGCTGACTATGATTTGCCTCTTGCTCTAGCAGGCGTGTGATTTTGCCAGTGGCAGATATTTTGTGTAATTGTATGACATTTTGGAATTCCAAGTTTAGGCAGTGTATCAATGCTAGGGCCAAGGGAGGCAGTGTGGGTTGTTGGTTGTTGGTTCCTTGTTGTTAGTTGCTATAGGTCATGGTTTGTTAAGTAGTCATGCACAAAGAGCAAACAACAACAAGAAGAAATTAGATATCCTGATGGCAAAGATCAAACTTACCCCAAGGCACTTGACACCCCTAATCAGCAGGAAGTAGTCTAATGATAATGTCACCCTCTTTCTGACCCCTAACTTTATTCAGGGATCTCTTTCCCTTCCTCACTATCCTTCCTCTCCTCTTTTCTAGTATTAGGGAGTTGAAAAGGTTGGGGAGAAGGTAGAGAAGAAAAAAGGAATACACAATGTAGCAAAGACAAGTTACATTTGCTACAGCGTCCTACCAGGACACCTCAAAAGCAGCTTGCCAAAGAGAAAGGGAGTTAAATCCAGTCCTTCAGCATAAAAACCAGTATGAGACCTATCACAGCAAAACCAAAATGGGGCTACCTCGCAGCCCCTTTCCCCAAAGGAAGTCCAGCACAGTGCACTTTAGTGTGAGACAGGCCTCATGACCTCTATCCCCAATTTGATACCTATAGGTTCAGCTATGGGAACTACACTAGACAACTAATAAGACTGTTTCCAATATGGGGCAGTAGAAAGACCATCTAGAATATGAGTAGTAACAGAAGACTGTCTTAAAACTCAGTCTAGGTGACCATAGTCCGACCTTCCACCATAAAGGAACCAAAGATCTGGTATCATAGCAGAATTTTCAGAGACTCTAGAACTAACCTGGCATCAGACATAGACTTGTATCTATTGAGATGAAGGAAGTTTTAGCCTACATCACTGCTGTCTTTAGAGTGGGCCTGGGGCACTCAGATAACCTGTCTTGGTGCCAGCTTCAGCGGCAAAATGTAATCTCCATCACTCTTTCCCCAAGTTTATGCAGTTGAGCTGTCCCCAGGTTAGTTCTTACATTTGGGGTTCCTTACACCTGCTCCCCAACCAGGCAGAAACCTGTGTCCTGGTAAGGCAGACTCATGTTTTGACATGCATCACAACCAGATATGGCAGGCATGTGGGTGCCTTGGAGATTGGGAGGGGTGAAGTTTGTTCTGATGAGGAGATCCATGTGTGACCCCTGTTAAGGTCACTCATAGTGGCTACAGGACTTCTTTAAGCAGGATAGAAAAACAAAAGGCAACAAGATGCTACTCATTAGACATAGAAGAGGAGCAATCACAGAGCTTGGGCCCCCGAATTTAGTGCTGGGATGGTGAAACATCAACTGGTAGAAGTTAAAGTTTCCTCTTCAGCTGCCTGCCGATAGACAGAGTCCCTTCCGCTGCCCCTGGACAGCCCCAATCCTGCCGATAGACAGAGCCCCTGGACAGCCCCAATCTTGGGAAACGGCAGGTGGCCTCATCTATTAGACGTCTATTCCAGCCAGCCTCATCTATGGCTGATGGTAGAAGTCTTTGGCCACATGTCCAGCTCAGTAATAGGAAGCGGACGGCAGTGCAGGCCTTGGACCTGCCCCAGCACTGTGCTGGTCTCGGTGAAGTGCGGACTCAGACATGCGATGCATTTTGGTTGCATTGGTGGGCAGAGACCTGAATAGAAGCCTGGGTTAGTCCACACACATACAGTGATGATAGCCTCTAGTAGTTATTTTCTTATGGATGTAACCACACCCCCGACCTCCCCTCACCAAAAGGAAAAACTGTAAGGGGAAAAGGTATTTATTTTGGCTTACATTTCATCGTGATAAAGCAGGCCATGGGAGGTGTTTGGTCTGTGGTACTGTGGTGGTTTGAATATGCTTAGTCCAGGGAGTGGCACTACTAGGAGGTGTGGCCTTGTTGGAGTAGGTGTGTCATTGTAGGCATGGGCTTTAAGACCCTCATCCTAGCTGCCTGGAAGTCAGTATTCTGTTAGTAGCCTTTAGATGAAGATGTAGAACTCTCAGCTCCTCCTGCACCATGCCTGCCTGGATGCTGCCATGCTCCTGCCTTGATGATACTGGACTAAACCTCTGAACCTGTAAGCCAGCCCCAATTAAATGTTGTCCTTATGTATACCTCAGTCATGGTGTCTGTTCACAGCAGTAAAACCTTAACTAAGATAGGTACCCACAAGTAATCAAGGAAAGAGGAATATTAGTGCTCATCTTGGATTTTTGTTTTGTTTTGTTTTCCTTTTTCTCTTTTTAAAACTCAGTCTGGTCCCCAGACATGAGAGAATGCCATTCACATTCAGGGTATGTCTTCCCACCTCATTTTGGAAACTCCCTCCAAGACACATGGAGTGGTTAACCTCCTAGGTGACTCTAATTCCAGTCAAGTTGACATTAAAAATTAAACATTACACATTCAGAACTGACAGAATCGTTTGCCTTACAAAGCTCCACTAGTATGTGCAATGTACTGGGCCTATCCTGACCTAGGGATAGCCTTGTGGGAACCCCAGTCCTGTCTAAAGCACCATCTACAGATCTAGGACAAGCAGGGTTTTAGATGGTCCTCTTGCAGTGACAACGTACAAACAGTAGGGTTGGGACAAATCCGGTCTGATGCTGAAAGAGTGGAAGTCACCAAAAGCTCACAGACACATAAAATAAGCAACCTACTTAGATTTCTGGAACGATAGGCACCAAAACCAAAAAGCCATATCACAAGAACTGGAATAAATACCTAATTTTTCAAATCCCACAAGATGTCTTATGCCAACGAGTATCAAGAGCTTTCAGAAAGTTTAACCTTACCTTATGGTCACAATATGTACTATAAACAAACAAATAAACCAAATATCAACTTGTAGGAAACTTGATTCTCAAGAAGACACAGAGAAATGATTCAATACTCCAATAGAGAAATTTAATTGACAAATGGAGGCAATTAAAAGTCACATACTAATTGAAATTGAAAATGCAATAAGAGGCATCAATAACAATTGGCATTAGAGGTGGGCCAAGCTATGCAGAATTTGTCACTTATTTTATATACTGGGATACACTACACACACACACACACACACACACACACACACACACACACACACATGACATGATTTCCTTGGGAAAAGAGAGGCTGTGAATAGAGAAAGTGCAAGAAGTCTTGATACCAGGCTGTACTGTCTGACTCAAGATGTCTGGGGAAACCACGGAGAGCTTAACCACTGCCAATCTAGGAGCCCAATTTCATCATCACCCAATACTTGCTTGTTTATATAGACATGAATATGGTAAGAACAGACTATGGTAATGCTGAAAGGATTTACCATTGACATTGACAATGGTTTCTAACAGAATCCAGTAGTGCCTTTGACAAGATGCCGGGTGCTCCTTGTGGTGGATCTCTCTCATCTGTCTCACCTCTATTACACTTAATATTTGCTCAAACATTTCAATAACCTCAAGTAAACCATTAACAATGGACGGATACCTTGAACATGAAATTAATAGGTGACACACTTAGTAGTAGTTATCTTGAATGTGCCATGTCTATCAACTAATGTAATACTGATGACTGCATGGAAGTGATTGCCATTTTCCTCTTTAAAAATATTAGGAAGTGAGTACAGAATGTGAAGTAACTTGGATGGGTGGAGAGTTTGTGAATAAATAATAGGATCCATGATTCACACCGTGGTTAAATCAGTTACTTTTCTAAAAAGGGTTTATTGGAGCTTATGGTTGCAGAGGGTTGAGTCCATGATGCAAGATTAAAGCAATGGCCATTGGAGCAGGAAGTTGAGGGCTTACATCTCCAAATTGTAATCAGTAAGCATAGAGAGTGAACTGGGAAAGGCATATAGCTTTTGAAATCTCAGTGCTCTCCGTCAGTGACTTCCTTCATCAAGGCCAAACCCATAAGCCTTCCCAAACAGTGCCACCCACTGGGAACCGAGTATTCAAATCCCCAAGACTATGGGGCATCCATTCAAGACACCACATACGGTCCCTGGCCCCGATAGGCTCATGTTCAAATCATAATGCAAATACATTTAGTTCCACTCCATAAGTCTCCATATTCTTCCAGACTGTTATGCTGTTTAAAAGTCCAAAGTCTCTTCTGAGACTCCAGGAAATCTTTTAATTATAACCACCTGTAAAATAAAAATGTGAATTTCATACCTTCAACGTGAATTGGCTTAGAATTTAGGAAGAAGGGAGAGATGGGCACATAGTAAGGAAATACTGAACCAAAGCAAGAACAGCACTCAGCAAAGTGAAGGTCAAATCCTGTAGCTCCGTGTCCAGTGTCAAAGGGCTTAAATCATTCTGTTCCTCCAGCTTTTCTACTTGCAATATACATCTATCTCTTGGAATAGTTCCACTTCCTGTGTGCAGCTCTCCTTGTCAGACATCCCACAACTCTGGCATCTCCAGCATCATTGGCGCTCCAATGCAATCTAGGCTTCACTTCCATAGCCTCACATAATAGTGTCTCAAGTCCTCCACACAGAGCTCTCCACCAAACATTCCCTATCATAGGGGCTCTCTGAAAGTCCCCATGGGGGAAGCAATCCATGATTCTTTATTCCCTTGTCCTTCATAATCTTAAAGCCAGCACCTGGGAGACACTGCCAAGTTCACGTGCCAGTTAGGGATGTTTTCTGCACCCCTGGATGACATCCCAGCATCTTTTGCTTGTTGGTGTTAGACAGGAGCAGGAAACACCTTATGCTCTTTCATAAGTTGAAAGCTTAGCTGTGGAGGGGCTAAGCTGAGGATACTCTTCCCTGTATTCCACTGTAAATCAGGTCTCTCTTTAATTTCCTTATCTTTTTCACCCAGCCCTGGATGCAACATTAAATTCCACTTTTCTTTTCAAACTGTACATTTTCTATTTCTTTCTCTCTTTCTCTCTTTCTCTCTTTCTCTCTTTCTCTCTTTCTCTCTTTCTCTCTCTCTCTCTCTCTCTCTCTCTCTCTCTCTCTCTCTCTCTCTCTTTCTTTCTTTCTTTCTTTCTTTCTGTTTGTTTGTCTTTTGTTTTTCCAGACGAGGTCTCTCTGTGTAGCCCTGGCTGTCCTGGAACTTGCTCTGTCGACTAGGTTGGCCTCAAACTCACAGAGATCTTCCTGCCTCTACCTCCTAGGTGCTGGGATTAAAAGCATGGTATCTTCTTAATCAGGCCTAATTTGTCATCTCCAGCTGATCTGTATCAATTACCCCAGCAAAGGAAAGGGTTCACTGTAGTGGAGCTGGTCTCTTGTTAATCACAGCTGTTTCTTCAGCCCCGATGATCAGAATCTCAGGCAACACATGGATTTAAGATGATGAATCTCAGTTGCCAACTTGACTTGAGAGTACCCAGCCAGAGCAAGGCTGACTCCATAACAGACTGCACACTGGCAGTTTGGGAGACTAGGCCTAAGTTTCTTTTTCCCAGAACTGGAAAATACCAAACCAAGTCATTTCCAGATAAAAACACCCTCGAGGGCAGCCAGTCAGAAAGCTACTCCTAGCCTGAGCCAACCCCATAGGCAGCCAATTAGGAGCTGTAGAAGCTGCCCCACCACCCAGCTTGAGCCAAGTATAGCCAATCAGCGTAAATTCCCCAAATCCCCCAGAGCCTTAACCAATCAAAAGGCACCCATACCTCTGAAGATAGAGCCAACCAATCAAGGGAAAGAAGGTAAGAGTCACTTACTCCTACCCCCACGGACTTTATATTGACCCTGCAAAGTCTGCAAATTGCTTTTGGTCTGTCCTTCTCCATCAGTAGCATGTTGTTCTGTCCTGTTGCTGACAGTACTAAATCCAAACTTCTGGAGGATTCCAACACAGACTGAAAAAAAGCAGCTCTCCAGGCATCGTCCAGGACTCCCAACACCAGACAGGACTCCAGAGACGAAGCCTCATGGACTGAGCAACAACAGAATTCTTGCCTCTTCCACTGTGAGGCAGCTGTCCTTGGACTGTTTTGGTGGTTTAGGTAGGTATGCCCCATAGTCTTATGCGTTTTAGTGCTTGGTCCATAGGAAGTGACACTATTAGGAGATGTGAGGCAGCGTGTCATTGTGGAGGTCGGCTTTGGGGTCTTCCATGCTTGAGTGTGCCCAGTGTGACACACAACCTCCTTGATCAAGATCTAGAACTCTCAACTCCTTCTCTACCACCATGTCTGCCCAAATGTCACCATTTTTCCTGTCCTGGTTATAATGGACTAAACCTCTGAAACTGTAAACCAGCTCCAATAAATCTCTTCCTTTATAAGAGTTGCCACTATCATGGTGTCTCTTCATGGCAATAAAAACCTAACTAAGACAATTAATCCAGGCCACATCCTGTAAGCCAGCCTGGTACATCCCTCATTATACATTTATTCTATCAAAACTGTTCTCTTAGAAAATCTAATACAGGGTGAGGAGCCGCTCGAGAATTTTATCATTCCCTTTGCTTTGTTCTTGTTGTCGCTGCTGCTGCTATTGTTGTTTTGGTTTGCTTTGCTTTCTTTCTGCTTTCTGAGACATGGTCTCAATCTATAGCCTTGGCTGGCCTGAAACTCACTACGTAGACCAGGCTAGCCTCAAACTAGAGAGCTCTGTGCCTCTGCTTATGTTGAGTCAGCTCAGTCAGTCAGTGGGTTCTCCAGGGCAGGAGCGAGGATTAAAGAGAAAAAGGACAGACAACACTGTAGCATGACCCCTCAGTTCTGAGGCTGAGATGAACTAATTTTTTTCCCCAGTCTGATTTTATACCATTTTAATTACATGCAGATTATAAGGTCAGTTCTAGGTTGAGGAACAAGCAGGATAATAAACACGAATAGTCAAGGAACAAACAAGGCAATAAACAAAGTCCCATGATCACTGTTTCTAGGGGCTTATCAGGATGACCAAGAGATCTGAGCCTACTTCCCTGACCTAGCCCAAAGTCATATTCTTGCCTGAAGCCTACTTCTTTGTTCTAGCCCAAAATCAGATTCCTGCCTGGAGCCTACTTTCTAGTCCTGGCCCAATGTCAAATTCCTGCCAAGCAGCCCCCAGAAGCTCTCCACACTATGTAGGCTTGGCTGGTTGGCCTGGAACTAACTATAGAGATCAGGCTGTCCTTGAACTCTTAGAGACCAGGTCTGCCTCTCAAATTATGGGATTAAAGTGTGCCTAGCCCTTAATTTTTATTTTTACTCACATCCTGTGGCAGTTTGAATAAAAATGGCCCACATAAGCCCTTCGGAATTGGCACTAATAGGAGGTGTGGCTTTGTTGATGTGGTGCAGTGGGAGGAAGCATGTCACTGAGGTGAGCTTCTCAGATGCTCAGAACTGACCTCAGACAGTGTTCAACTGTCTCCTCCTGCTGTCTGTGGATCTAGATGTAGAACTCTCAACCACCTCTCTAGCCCCACAATTACTTCGATGCTGTAATACTTCCCACCATGATTTCCACCATCAAAATAATGGAATAAACCTCCAAGTTGTAAGCCAGCTCCAATTAAATTGTTTGTTCTATTGTAACAATTGCTATGGTCATGGTGTCACTTCTTAGCATTAGAAACCCTAAGGAAGTCATACTATCTCTAGGAAAAGGCTCAATCACCCTAAAATTATAACAGAGACGCAGAACTTAGTGTCCCATGCATTTGAGGCCAGTCCCTATGAAGCAGAGCCCTGCAGATCTCTGTGAGTTCATGACCAGCCTGGTCTACATAGTATGTTCCAGGACAGCCAAGGCTACCTAGTGAGATCCTGTCTCTGTTTAAAAAATAACAAAATTCTAGGAGAAGCCAAGTCTGGCTTATAAAACACTTGGGGCTATAAAGATGACATTGTTTTAGGAAGAGATCTCCACTCGCATTAGCAAGCACTTTATGCTTAGCTTTTGTTAGCACTGAACATCAAAGACTAAGGAAACAGTATAATTGAGGCCAGTGCTCTCACCTCTTTACAGATTCACATTCCAACCCTGAGAAAAGTCACCCCCTTATCATAAATACAGCATGCTTTTCTTTTATCTTTTTCTTTTTCCCCTCCCTCCTTTCTTTCTTCCTTCCCTTTTCTTTCTTCCTTCCTTCCTCCCTTTCCCTCTCCACTTCCCTCTCCCCCTTCCCCTCCCCCCCTCTTTCTTTCCTTTCGTTCTTTCTAGACAGGGGTTCATTACAAAATGTCATTTATAATCAGATAGTCTTCCATTCACTTGAATTTAAAATCTTGGAACTTAATAGATGCTAAATATTTTGTCACCCCCCCCCCCCCCAAACAGACTTTTGGTAAAGATTTTGTCAAAAGTCTGAAAGGGATCTCAACTCTTTTTAATATCTTCAGGCAAGATATTATATAGTAAGCCTCTGTGGTAGTTTCCTAGTATGTATCTTAGAGTTAAACTTTGACACTGTGGGGGGGCGGGAGCTAAGGTGACTACTAAGAGCTACTTTCTATGGCTTTAGAAGGTGAGTAGTGTTAGAATAAGATGCATGCCTGGAAAACCTAGCTCACAAAAGTTGAACGCCTACCCGCACGAACTACAATTCCCGTCTTGCACCGCGGCTCTCTTCGGCAATCGACTACCTATTTCCGTCCGCGCCGCCGGAGCATGCTGGACTTTGTAGTTCACTTGCGCTTACATGTTCTTTTTTCGTGTACTTCGTAAGGAGGGACAGTGCTACTAGCTGGATTGCTTTGAGTCTGGTGTTACTATACGGTACTATCATTAGTATTATAACATACCTGTCAATTCACTATCAGTTTTTCACTAATTTCTCCCGCTGCCTTCACCCGGGAAAGGGAACTGATACACTTCCGGTGTGATGGCGGCGCGGTGGAGCTTTAGGTAATTACGGAACTCTGAAGACTCGGGATATGCTGGGAGCCAGAGTAGGGGCGGCGGGTTGCTAGGTCGCGTGGAGAGGGCAGGGGCTTGCGAGTGGGCGCTTGCCTGGTGGACCTTGCTTTTCTCACGTGGCTGCGCCGTCTCCACCAGCGGCCCGCGAGGTGCGGCGTGAGCGGTCTGGGCCTAGCACCGGTGGCGGGGCGTTCGCGTCTGGGCCTTGGTCTGGGTTAACGTGGGTGAACTCCTCTCCTGGGAGCGCCCTGGGTCACGTCCCCAGTCGGCTTCCCAGGACCCAGGGCTGGCATTAATAAACTGTGGTAATGCTTTTGCCTCATTCCAGCTTAATATCCCAGTAGCCAACTCTATTCTGTTTTCATTTATAGTTTGTTTTCATTGACTTTATTGATTCCCTAGTGCTCCATGTTTCGCATCTTCTGTGTTTACGTCTCATAGTTAATCCTAACTCTAAAAGCCTCTACTATTTGTAACTTCCAAGCATGGGTTTGCAGTCCCTGCCCCTAGCAAGCTGCAGGCTCCGCAGTACACCCTCACAAACAGGAATGTACTAGCTGTTTCCACCTGCTCTAAATGCAAGACTTTTTTGATACATTGTAGCCACTAAGTACTTTCGACCCAAAGGGAGAATAATTGGGGAAAGGTATTGTAGAAACATTAACTGAGTCGCGGTAAGCGGTTGGAGAGTTGGCCCAGTGGTTAAAAGCACATGCTGCTCTCTCAGAGGGATCTCGGTTCAGATCCAAACACCCACAAGATGGATCACAACAAATTGTAATCTCAGTTTCCGGGGACAGGATAACCACTTGCACCAGCACTTGAATTCTGTGTATTTGTATATGAAGGCAGAAAGGTCCATATACCTAAAAATGAGCTACCTTTTCTGTTAATTGTGCCCTGTATTTAAACTGCTTTTTTTTTGGGGGGGGGGGTCTGTTTGTTTTTGTTTTTCCAGACAATTTCTCTGTGTAGTCTTGGCTGTCTTGGAACTCACTCCTTAGAGCAGGCTGGTCTCAAAGGTCTGCCTGTCTCTGCCTCCCAAAAGCTGGGATTAAAGGCATGTGCCATCACTGCCCAGCTCAGACTGCATATTTTGCCACCTAGTTGATTCCAAATTTGGTCATGACTGGCCCAGTCAGACTAGTCTGGGAATAGACCAGTTCCAGAAAGAAGTGATTATTGGTAATACAGCAGATTGGAACTAATACCTTTGAGGGCTGTTCTGTCAGATTTCCCTTGTTTTCTCTGTAAGTCTGAAATTACTTACTACAGGGACTCTAGCCAGCTTGACTGTGGTGGACAAGTCCCTTCTTCCCAATTCCCTGTGTCTTGCTAAAAAACGTTAGATTACATTCCTAAAGCTAGCCCCCAACATCTGTTCCCTTGTCTAACCTGTAAAGATCCAGCTATCAAAGTGTTGAAGTCCAACAATCCAAAGCCTCTTTTGGGTCACTTAATTAACTTGCCCAATTTAAATTAAATACCTCATCCCATCCTAACACCCCCACCCCACCCTACCCCATAAATTATCATTTTCCTACATGCATGTCTGTTTCCTCTCTATCCAGAGACAGTTCTTTGTCTCCTCTTCTCTGCCCTTTCCCCTTCCGGAGCAAAGAAGTCTTTGTGCAGAGAGCGTGGTCTTGGGGTGTCTGGAGCCATCTTCGAGGTTCCCTACAGTTCTAACATGGAAGGCTGATAGGGCACAAAGGCCTCCGGTATGGATTTCAGTAAACTCTCAGGCTCCGTAACACTTTTCGTACATCTCCCCAGTGAATGTGGGAGAAGGCAGTTGAATGCTTACTCAGCATAAACTTCAAAAACATTTTTTAAAAAGGTAGCACATGGGCAGGGGAGGGGATTCAAGCAACCCTTTGCCTATTGCGCCATGTTAGTAAATCCCAGTGAATAGAAAGAAAAGAAAGTGTGGGGCATCCTGTTTTAGGAAAAGCTTCAGTAATTAAAGTAAGCAGGACCCAGAATTAACTGTTTGAGCCTAACTCAGTAGTGGCTTAAGCCAGACAAAGTTCAGCACTTCCTCCCTGAAAATGTATCCTGTGAGTCACTTTACGAGGGTAGGTTCCTTCTAGACCAGAGCTTCTCTGGTAGGTGGTAGTGCTTGGTGTCTAGAGGCTACAAATTTCTCTTATGGAGAAATTTCCTTTAAGCCAGAATATGCTCAGGTGAAAAGACAGACAAAATCTCTAATGATAAGAAAAGTCATTTCAAGCCAATCTGTGCAAGTTGGCAGACTCAGTTGACAAAGCTGGTGACCAGATTTATTGATGGGTTTACTACTAGTAATATGGTCTTGAAGAACAAGAACAAGTCATTTGAATCAGAGAGGGGTTTGTGTGTGTGTGTGTGTGTGTGTGTGTGTGTGTGTGTGTGTGTGTGTGTGTGTGTGACTGAGAATTTTCAGAGATCTGCTATATCCATGAAAGGCCTTTCATGATTTAGCTTCATGGGTCTCTTAGGGTCCATGACATTTATGTTCATTTTGCTTGCTTCATTTACTTGAATGACTTGAAGTCATTGTTTGTTTGTTTGTTAGTTTTAAATGTCTTTGAGCCTGTGTATAGGTATGTGGGTCCCTGTCCAAAATGACCCTTTTTTCCTTCTGTATGGATAACATTCCTACTTGTCCTTCAGGACTCGTCATTGGTACCTCCTATTTTTTGTACACCCAGCAATAGTATGTCTGTAGCATAGCTACAACATTTAGACATTTCTTCACCTTCAGTTAAGAACATTTACTTTTTGATGTCTTTTGAGTTAAGTAATGTAAATATTACCTCCTTATCCACAGTTACTGTTTTTATCAGGACAATATGCTATAGCCTCATCATTTTGAGGTCCTATATTGTGTATTTTTTTAGTTGTTACAGTCTCAAAGAGACTCTTCTGCACAGATACAAATTTGAACAAATGAAGAAAAGACTTGGTACATGATTAGAAGCACTGAAGTGTTTTATTGAAAGGCATGAATCATGGTGAAGATGATGGTCTTTGTAAATGAATGTTTTCTTTGGTCTTTGTTGTCATGAAAATGAGTAGAAACCTGAATTTAAATCAGTGCATCAAGAGAAACTGTAATGACGCCGTTTGTTCAATGAATGAAGTGCCGGGCTACTGATTAAAATTAAGCCGCATTCCCAGGCACTGACACCATGAGCCAAGGATATGTGGGAAAGTAAGCTAAGAGATGCTTAGGAGAATGACTCTAAGTTCCAAGATTCAGGGGATGGTAACAAGGGGGAGGCCCTTTGGCTTCCTTATGTTCAGTAGCAGGAGGACTGCTATGGAGAAATTGTTTTCTGTTATTGTAAATATAAATATATTGTAAAGTGAAGCACTGTAGAAACAGACCTAGAGACAAAGGTTTCTTGGAAAGTAGGGGATAATCCTAAACATGGTCTAATGGAATGTGTGCCCCAATTTCCCCAGGGGCAGGTTTGCAAAGTGGAATGCCAAGTTTAGTGTGGGAAGGGAACTGATACTGCAGAAATTGTTACAGATAGTGCTAAAACTCTCAGAAAACTTGTCAGACCCACCCTGCCTCTGGAATGAAGCTGAAGAGGTTTTATTAGGGATCTTCTCTAAAGGAAAACTCCCACCAGCCTCTTGTATACAGAGAATGGGTAAAACAGCAAATTTGTTTCTTCTACTCAGAGAAGAGTAAAATCAGGACTTTACGACTGACTAGGAGTGAAGGAAAGATGAATTGCCACTCGGGAACATTTACAGGAGACAAGCTAGAGGAAAAGCTGGCTCGAGATGCAGAGAAGGAATTGAGGCCGATTTGCACTGCCTTCTTTTGGAAGCCATCAGGGCCCACATGGAGGCCTCCTCTCTGGAGCTCCACAGGGAAGGATGGGCTTAGATGGGAGTGACAGCTGACACTGTAGGGATGGAGGTGCTCTTCAGAGAATGTAGCAAGGTAAAAGTCAACCAGTCGCTTGTTCTGACACCGATTTGCCAAAAGCTCCAGTGTTACATTACAGTAATGAACAGAATGAAGAGTCCGTGAGCAAAAGTTAAAGTCTACTTAAGAGGCAAGAGCAGGAGGCGGAGAGCTGAGGGTGCTGTAGAAGCTGAGGGTGCTGTAGAAGCTGAGGGGTGGTGTAGAAGCTGAGGGTGCTGTAGAAGCTGAGGGTGCTATAGAAGCTGAGGGGTGGTGAGGGGTGCTGTAGAAGCTGAGGGGTGGTGAGGGGTGCTGTAGAAGCTGAGGGGTGGTGAGGGGTGCTGTAGAAGCTGAGGGGTGCTGTAGAAGCTGAGGGTGCTGTAGAAGCTGAGGGGTGGTGTATAAACTGAGGGTGCTGTAGAAGCTGAGGGGTGGTGTAGAAGCTGAGGGTGCTGTAGAAGCTGAGGGTGCTGTAGAAGCTGAGGGGTGCTGTAGAAGCTGAGGGGTGCTGTAGAAGCTGAGGGGTGCTGTAGAAGCTGAGGGGTGCTGTAGAAACTGAGGGTGCTGTAGAAGCTGAGGGTGCTATAGAAGCTGAGGGGTGGTGAGGGGTGCTGTAGAAGCTGAGGGTGCTGTAGAAGCTGAGGGTGCTATAGAAGCTGAGGGGTGGTGAGGGGTGCTGTAGAAGCTGAGGGGTGGTGAGGGGTGCTGTAGAAGCTGAGGGGTGGTATATAAACTGAGGGGTGCTATAGAAGCTGAGGGGTGCTGTAGAAGCTGAGGGGTGCTGTAGAAGCTGAGGGGCACTGTAGAAGCTGAGGGGCACTGTAGAAGCTGAGGGGCGCTGTAGAAGCTGAGGGGCGCTGTAGAAGCTGAGGGGCGCTGAAGAAGCTGAGGGGCGCTGTAGAAGCTGAGGGGCGCTGTAGAAGCTGAGGGGCGCTGTAGAAGCTGAGGGGTGCTGTAGAAGCTGAGGGGTGCTGTAGAAGCTGAGGACTGAGAACTTGGAAGGACGGAGGGATGGCTCAGCAGGACCAGGTATGTAGCAGTGTCTGGTCAGAGCAAGGAGTTCTTTCTGGATTTCACAACAGGTCGTTTTATAACCCTGATGAATTCTGAGAAAGTAGGGATGGAAAGCCACGAACAGTGGGAGAGAGGAGTGTAGAAAAGCTAAGAGTAAGGGACATCAAGTTTAGACCGATCAAGACTATCTTCGCAGTGTAGGGAGGGGGCAAGCATGACCAGAGAACAGGATCAAGGGAATGTGTCCACAAGTCTCATAATTCATTTTTAAATAGACTGTAAATAAGTCCAACATGTAGATTTTCTTTAATTATTTAAAACTAAACTGGGAACTAGTACCGTAAATCTAGAACTGGATGGCTAGTATTTTGAAACAAAAATGATCAGATTTCAGTTCTTACAGATACTGTGTTTTGGTAAAAAGGAAACATTCAGAGACCAACAGTTGTTTTTTTTTAAAGTGAAATTATTGTATTATGTACTTTTTAATGGTGGACTAGCTTCGTGGTATAAGAAATGAAGGCAGATAATAACTTCCTCCTAGTTGATACTATATGGTACTCATTAAAATTACCTTTTTAGGGTTTTTTCTCTAATCATCTACATATTACTGTCTTAAGATATCTCTGAATTCTGAACTTGAAGCTTTTCTTTGTACAAAGAATCAGAGACAGGAAGACTGATCAGATGTTTGTAACAAATGTTTCTCTTAGAAACAGGCATTATCCTGAACTAGCTACACAGCATGCCCCTTGTATGGGAACATGGGGACTAAATTCAAATGGGGACACAGAGCCTCTGATTTGTTAGTGACTTGGCCTGCATGTCTTACTATATATGCTCTCATCAGACTTGTTTTGACACTTACGATTTTTTTAAAGATTTATTTATTTATTGTATATAAGTACACTGTGACTGTCTTCAGACACACCAGAAGAGGGCATCAGATCCCATTACAGATGGTTGTGAGCCACCATGTGGTTACTGGGAATTGAACTCAGGACCTCTGGAAGAGCAGTCAGTGCTCTTAACCACTGAGCCATCTCTCCAGCCCCATGAATTTTTATATTTTAAGAAAAGCATGGAATATTTATTAAGCATTTTCTCTTTGAGGTCCAGGTCTACATTTTCTAATCAAACACATTAATATTTCAAGAAGCACACGGACTCAAGATGGTACATGCCAGGTTTTGGTGTTAAATTATTTACTATATATGTTTTCAGAGAGTTTGAGATTAAGATTACAGACAGTTGTCAACCTGTACCTATGCCTGGTGACTCTTCCAAAAAGCACCATACGTGTATGATAACCTCCTAAACTTGAGAATCTAAGGTGAAATAATTTCCTTTCTTAGCAGATCATAGGATAAGTCTCTCACAAATGTTTGTGCCTGCACATGTGTGTGCGCATGTGTGTGTTACTGTGGCCAGTCTTCCTCTCATTTCCTACTTGGGAAGGGAAAAGGCGTGTCTCTGAGTCTCTGCCATACTGCCTTCTATTTTGACATTTAGAACTAACTTAAGATTCTTAAATTTTGAATATGTTTAACATTACCATTTCCCCATCAGACAACTTGGATTCTTTTAAAGCCTGTTAAGCCTGCTGCTAGTCTTAGAACACAGAGGCACAGACTATTAGCAAGTTTTGTGTCGAGTATTTCAGTGAGTACTCTCACATGGATTAAACACACTCGGACTGAATGGGGCTAGAAGTGTTGTGTCAAGAGGGCAATGCAGTCAGGCCATCGGAGTGTTTCTTCATGTTCTGAAGGTTTCATGTAATCAACGGATACATAGGTTTTGGTTCACGGTTTGAAGTATTTCATACAAATGCTACCACGTATTTGGTTTCTGGTGCTTGCTGGAACAGGAAAATAACTATGGTTGTAAAGTACTAGTCTTTGGAGTACTGCTTCTTTATTATAAAATGCCCTCTTCACCCACAGAAGCAGGTGTGCTTTTGCTGGGTTGCTCATTTGTGACGGGACGAGAAGTTTAATAATTCATCACAAAGGCCATATAGTGGTGCTAGGAAGAGCAGCAGCAGCTTTAAATTTTAAATAAACTGCTCTCATTGCAGGAATTCCCCTTAGTCTAAGTGTAAAGCTTCCACATGCTAAGCTCTCAGAACCTTCCTCGAGGCATGTTCTGAATACATCCGGACGATGAGAGAGCTTATGCTTCTCTGGACTGCAGCAGCCCTCTACAGTGCTACCAGCTTTGATCTCTACAATTTGTTGAGACATGGAAATATAAAAGACTGTATGAGAGTGTCTGAAAGTTACAAACAGGACAACACTAAACAGAAAGAAAACTCATTAAGTTTAAATAAGCATTTTGAAGGGAAATACATAGAGAATTACAAATAGTGTGGATAGGCTAGGAGAGAAGCTGGGCTTAAGAAGTCAGTAGAACCACAGGAGAGTGCTGTGGCACAGGGAGGAAAGTGATTCACTGGCCTATACCATGTCTGCATAGCGCATTCTCGGCATGCTGATGAAGTCAGAAATCCTATGGCAGATTAGGAAGAGTATCCTTAGCAACATCGTAGTGTTTTCACCTGGCACTGCCAGGGAGTAGGCCAGTTTGGGGATAAGAATATTTTCTAAATTTTCCAGCTTGTATTTCCCGGTGGCATTTGTTTACTAATGCTGGCATTTTCCTTGAGGGGCACTATTAAATGATTTGGGCATCAGGTAAATCTAGCTTTAAAGTTTAAGTATGCTTTTTAAAAACTAACTGTAATTAAAGATTTTTTTCAACACTGTAGTTTAACATAGTTCTGTTAAATTTCAACATGCTAAGACCATGTTGCTAAAGATGCCACGTACCTTGATTGCAAGATACAGATAATATGAGTTGGAAGTGAACTAACTGAAAACTTCTGACTAGCTTTCTGAGAGCTAGAATGTGTTGTCCAGGTTGCTGGGGGAGGAAAGGTAGCAAGTGCCCAGATGTGGATCTTACAGACTTCAGTAGTAACCCTCTAGGCAGGACTGGGACACGCGCAGTAGCGACTCCACAGGAGGACACTCATGAATGAAACTGTAAACCCAGTCAGATACTCAGCTGGAGAAGTCATAGGCCTTAGCGGGGAGCATACCATTTAATTAAGCTGAAGGTGTCAGACTGCCCTCTAAGTATGATAGACAAATCCTGCTGCCTCAGGGAAACTGTTGCTGTGATGAAGCATCATGAGTTTATTTGGCTAACGTATCCTGAATCACAGTCCGTTAATGGAAGCCAGTGTAGGAGATCACACAGGACAGGAACCTGGAAGCAGGAGCTGGTGCAGAGGCCATGGAGGAGTGCTGCTTGCTGACTCGCTTCATGGGGCATGCTCAGCCTGCTTTTTTATAGAACAGATGACCATCAGCCCAGGGATGGCCCCATCTATAATGAGTTGTCCCTCCCCAGTCAGTCACTAATTAGGAAAATGCCCTACATGCCTACAGCCTGAACTTATGGAGACAGATTCTCAGTAGAGTTTCCCTTCTCTCAGATGACACTAGCTTGTGTTAAGTTGACATAAAAAGTAGACAGGACACTATTGGTTTTAACAAGAAAGACACGTACAGTGAATAGGAGCAAAGCAGAGCTTCTGAAGGTATTGAGCCCTAAATAAAATCTTTATACAGTCCCTTCTAAGGCTTGGACATCACAGAAGAGGAGGCATAAAGAACGGAAGAGCGGCGAGATAGGTAGAAGGGCCATGAAATGCCATTCCCTTCGTGTGACACACCTTAGGCTGGGTCTCCAGTTGTATTCAGTCATTTTGTAATAACTACATACTTTGTATTCCCTGTATCTTATTATTCTTTCCTTTTCCTATGTTTCCGTTCATCTTCGTGATTCGATTTCCTCATACCATAAACTGTATGTAATTATAAAATTTTCAATTGGCAGTTCTATGTGAATGTGACTACCAGTTCTGCACTTCATAGAAATTAAAATATATGCAGCAGAAGGAAATTGGATGACATATTTGCAGCTAGGGAGATATCTTAGTAAAGCACTTGCCTTGCAAGCATAAGGACCTGGGCTTGATTCCTGGTTATGGTGGCTCCTGCTTGTAATCCAAGAGTGGAGGAGGCAGACATGGGCAGATTTCTGGGATTCTTAGGGGAGCCAGCCTTACCTGCTTGGCAATTCCCAGACAGTGAGAGACTAAAAGAAAGATGGACAATGGCTGAGGAAAGATGCCGGAGGTTATCTTCTAATGTCCACAGGCACATGTGAATACATGAACATAAGAGACGTTTACTGCAGATTTAGATTTATTCAGAGCCTCATACTTCTTTAAATGTACATATGTATCTGAAACCTTATGCCTTTAGGAAGCAGGCTAAGTTTATCTCAGTTTATCAGATTATCTTTCCATATGGAGTATATTACAAAAGATTGTTTCTGTATAGGTATTGGCGCTTTCATTTATATAATCGATATGTAAAGATTGGGTACTGTTTTCTTGGTTACTTTTTATATACAATACTTGATGATGTAAGTGTAAGTTTCCCTTGCCAAAGCATTTCAATCTAGTTTTATAACAGCTGTTTATAAATTAACTCTGGTCTCTGTCAGAATAAGCCTCTTGTTTTTATAGTCTTACTAATACATATTAAGTACACTTCCTTTTGTGCAATTATTTAAAGATAACATTTTAAAAATTCGATTATATCTACTTTTACTAATTAAGGGGAGTGAAGTGGCTTGGTGCCTGCTGTTTAGAAGGAACCTGCCATTATTGCACATACTGTTAGTCATTGCTAACAAGCTTGTGTTCTTGTATTTCAGGTGACGTGTGGAGACAGAAAACTGACAAGGAACTCAGACCATTGAGTACGTGTCACTTAGAAAAACCTGAAGAATCTGGTTTATCGGGTCAGCCGACAGCAGAAAATGAAAAGTAGTATGGCACACATGAAAGTAAGTGCTGGAAACTTGAAGATGTAAGCTTATAGTCAAAGTTAATGCCTGTGCTTTAACCAAAAATGCTGTCACAGACTCAAACAGTCCAGTCAGACAGTAGAAGGGGGTCAGGCATACTCTGACACCACAGTACAATTTCAAACAAAGTGGACCAGGTAGGAATAATATTGAGTAAAGAGACAGTTGAGAAATCATGCTGGATATCCCATCTCGTGTGTGTGTGTGTGTGTGTGTGTGTGTGTGTGTGTGTGTGTGTGCTGTGACAAAACACCATGACTGAAAAGCAACTTGGGGAGGAAAGAGTTTATTCAGCTTACGTATCCACAGCACTGTTCATCTTCAAAACAAGTCAGGACAGGAACTCACACAGGGCAGGAACCTGGAGGCAGGAGCTGATGCAGAGGCCATGGAGGGGGGTGCTTACTGGTTTGCTCAGTCTGCTTTCTTATAGAACCCAGGACCACCAGCCCTGGGATGATACCATCTGCAGTGGGCTGTGCCCTCTCCCATCAATCACTAATTAAGAAAATGCCCTATAGCCAGATGGTATGATAGAGGCAATTTCTCAACTGAGGCTCCCTCCTTTCATATAACTCTGGTTTGTGTGTCAAGTTGATATAAGACTGGCCAGCACATTGTGTATATATATAGTTGTATTACTTACATATGAAATTATATACATATGTAATTACATACATGAGATTCTGCATGAATCATTTAAAGTGTACATGTGAAGGGAATAACAAATAATGTTAGCGATACCATCGTTCTCACGGAGTGTGCTTTCCTGAGTGATGTGCAAGGCATGGTTCCTTCCTTCAGTCAGTCTAGACTCTTTCCTGCTCGTCCAGTCACTTCATGTGTGGAAGTGGGCTTGGACTTTACTTTAGATGTTTGTTTATTCAGCAAACAGAGTGAATTATAAGTTGCAGTGACTTCTAAGTACTTTTTAACAAAGTAATGAACAAGATTTCTTTATCGTTGTATTTACTTTCTGGTATGAGGAAACAGAAAGTACCTCGTAGACGTGGTAATAAACAAGCTCTGTAGAGAAGTAGAATGTCGCCTGTAAGCTGTGTGCTGTGTGTGGAGAGAAGCAATAGAGTAGAGTAAGGGGACTACAGCTTGTAATGGGGTAAGTACAGGGCCTACTGTGAAGGGAGGTAGTTGGTCATTTGAGGAGAGACTTCTCAGAAGCAAGAGAGTTGACTGTGTAGCTACCCAGTGGGGACAGGAAGTACGTAGAGTCCAGTGTGACTGCAACAGATGTCGAGGAGAGCTGTAGAATGTGAGGTCAGAGCAATAGCAAGGAATAGTCAATCCTTGGGCTTTCAGAAGTCTGCCTGAGTGCCTTGGAAAGTCAGCCAACCATATCTTGTGAGGTTGATAAGCCAGTGCATTGTTTACTGGGCCATGGAGTCAGTGAAAGTTAAGACACATTTGTATTTAATTACAAATATATGCACATATCCCTCCAACTATTCCACCAGTTCTGTACCCCTAAACTTCTTTGAAGAGAGTAGGCTGAGCTTGTTGGCCTGTACATAGCATGTGCTCATCAGAGCTGTTTCTCGTTTTTTCCCTTCTCCAGGGTGAGAGCCTCTGGCCTGTGTGCCCAGTAGACAGTCAGCCTCTTGTTGCTTGTTTCTGTTGGCGGGGGCTCACTAACCCTGTCAGTAGAGTCTTTCCTACACTGGTCTGAAATCTGCTGCTTTTGAATTTGTATTCATTAGTCTACAGTTAATTTATCGAGGGCTCAGTTAGGTAGTTGACAAAATGGTAAAAGCTGGTATCAGCAGGAGAAAAGAGACTCGTGAGAACTGTCTTTGAGCTTTATACAAGTATTCATCTTTAGGTTGATACCTCTAAAGGGAGAGAAACATGTAACTCTTACTATAATCTTCCTGCAGTCTTTTTGGTGGTGTCCCTTATGGTCTTTATGGGTCTTGGTGGCACCACACCAAGCAAGAAATAGGTAGCTTTAGTCCGCATGTCGTTCAGACTCAGTGACCAGTTGTATTCAGTCCTCCTCCATCTTTCATTTGAATTACCCGTTCACAATTCACTAGTGTGGCCGGAGCCATTCTTTCTACACTCCCCAGAGACTTCTCTGGACCTACTAGCAGTGCTCAGAGCCCCTGGATTCAGGCCCTTGCTCCACGCACCTCTCCATTCTGCTCTCGTAAGTCATTACACTGAATGACTAAACGATGTCACCTGATTTTATTTTGCTAATAGATTTGGAGAATTTTTTTTAAGTAATTTTGACTGTATTACTTCCTTCAGTTGTGTTGATTTAATCTAAAATTATGACAAGGGAAATTCATATTCTTAATATTTGGGTTATACCTACAAATATTTTTATTTTAGTGATCTGTCCCCACCCAAAGTGCATGCAAACCATCACCATTGAGAGCTATGGGCCACAGTGATTGCTCCTCCTGAAGATCTCTTGTTAACATTACTGCAGAGTGCCAGTCATTTGTTACTCGATTGTATTTACATAATCCTTCTGATTCACGACTTGTGTGTTTTTGGCTTCTCCCTCTTGTTCACAGCAGCTGTTGCGGAGATGTGTTAAAAATCATTAGCACAGAATTGAGGCTGTCTTCCTAATGTAGTCAAAATAATTGCCTCGCTTATAAAAGAAAATGTGGATAGGGTAATTGTAACGTTATCTGTCTCCCCTGTGTCTGACTCTGTCTCACTCTCACATACATGGGCTACTGTGGTTAATACACAAATCTGTATAAAATCGCTACAATAAACAAGTACGCCTAGTGTGAAGATCTTCAGTTCCTCTGTTCTTGTATTTTTTGCCCCTCTGGATGACTACACAGGGAAAATTGTAGCTCATGATAATTAGTCAGTAACCATATTTTATATTAACTGTTGAATCTTTGACTTAGAAATGTCTCGGGGCGTGGAACCCTCAGGCAGGCCGCACAGATGTTCTGCAGTGGGTTGTCACTTCAGTGCTGGGTTAGGGTTTTGGTGTAAACTTTTATAAAAGCCCGTATCACACATACTAAACAATTTTGCTTCATTGTGTTTATTTGTTTTAAGAATTGTTGGTCGTGTTTGAAGGAGAGGGAGGAAGGGAAATGCCTCCTCTTGTTGACTGTGCCACTGTGCTGCCTATGGTAACTTCTGGCCACTTAAGTCTCCACCCCCCACAGAGCATAGTGCAGAGAACTACAGATGGCTATCACTACTGCTTCCAGTTCTCATATGGGCCCTAAGGATTGAACTCAGGCTGCAGGCATGTGCAATTATTATTTCTATGCCTCTATTCATCTCCTCAGTCCCCTACTGTGTTTTGGTGAAATCTAAGATATGTATATATATATCAATCTCTTGAGACAGGGCCTGATGCAATTCAGGTAAGCCTATAGCTGTCTAGGTCACAAAGAAAATCTTTAAGTAATTTATAAGGTACTATTAATTTGCTTAGATACATGTCATTGCATATATATTTTAACATAACCAATCTTGAAACATTCCTCCTTTTCTTTTTTTACCCACTTTGGAAGCAGTCCTCTGGTCACGACAGAAGGGAGAGCCACAATTCATACCACCGGAGGAGCTCCTCCCCAGAAGACAGGTACTTGTCCTGTGAATTTCATATGTCTATCAAATTGTTTGTTTTTTGATTTGGTTTGTTTTTTTGGCTTTTATTGTTGTTGTTGTTTTGTTTTTTGAGGCAGTCCCTCTTTGTAACTCTGGCTGTCCTGAATCTTGCTCTGTAGACTAGTCTAGTCTTGAACATAGATCTGCCTGCCTCTGCCTCCTTAGTGCTGGGATTAATGTCCTGTGTCACCACCCAGATTCTTTGATTCTTAATTTTAGGGTGGTCATGGAAGTACTGCTTTGCTGTTATAGCTTGCTTATATATCACACAGCCTTTTATATTTAATTTTTATTTATATTATAGCATAATTATATTGAAATAAGAAATCTAAAAGTAGTACTACAGCTGTATCATTTACCCCGTGAGAGTCACTAAAACAGTCCTAAGGGAGACGCTCTATGCCTTGTGCACTTTAGTCCTAGTCCGCCTGCAGATAGCTCTTAGGACCTTTGCTTTAGGACCTTGGTTTGTGACTGCTGCCACCTTTACCAGTCACCTACTCTATGACAATCCCAGACACACAAGGGCAAGGTAATTATAGATATGTATATGAAACACAAAGTATAGTACCATGTAGGTTATATATTTAACTTCCCTTAGTGTTCTCTGATTTTATTGAGTTTTAAGCGTCAAACAATAGATTAATATGGGATCCATCCTTATTTCCTCAATGTTTTCAGTACTGCAGTTTTCAGAATAATATCTAATGATTATAATGTTTAGAGTATCTGTAAAATAACCTCTTCCTGTCCATTATATATAATTTCTAGATTTATACCTTTACTAAGGGCAGTGTGGATCAGGATGAGTAAATTTGGTTAATTCCAGGAGTTGTTTTGCAGGACAATGAGCCATTGGTTAAAATAGTTCATTGGGATGTTGTACCGTTGTAAAGCCACTTGGCATTTACAATGGTACTTGTACTTTCCAAGTATAACAGAGTTGTTCTCAAGGTACAACTTGGGTTTTCTTCTGTGTTAGATATACAGAGCAAGACCGGTCCCCCCGGGATAGAGACTATTCTGATTACAGCCGGTCAGACTATGAGCGATCCAGAAGAGGATACTCTTACGATGACAGCATGGAATCACGGTACGTGAGAAGAGCGGCATTCTTTTCCATAGTGCCTGGTGAGCTTTCTCTTGGAGACTGGGTCTAACATGTCCTGTGCTGATCTGCACTGCAATGGCCGAGAATGACCTTGAACTTCTCTTCCTTCTGAGCTCTGGGACTGCAGCGTGCGCTGTCCTGCCCAGTGCGTGGTGGCGAGGATCTAAACCTGGGCTTTGTTCATGTTACAGTTACTCTGCTGAGCAGGCTAATCCCCAGCCCACATTGTCTTTACCTGAATAGTGAAAGCAAAGATTAAAGCAAGCAACTGCTGCTGATCGCATGCGTTTAGGGGCCAGGGGCTTCATGTGAGTTAACTCTTAAGACAATGGATACGTACAGTAGGTGCTGCCGGTTTAAGACTGAGAAACTCAGGGCGAAACGTGCTTAGTAATTTGTAGTTTTGAAACATAACAGTGTCAAGCCCAGATCTGACTGACCTCGGCCGAGGTGTTGTCTTGTGTTGTACTGCAGCATGGATTGCATCCTGTGATTTTACTTAGGAGCCACACTAAAGGAAAAGCGCAGTCTTTCTGTAATGTGGCAGAGGAATACTGAGTGAGAATGAAATTCCTAATTTGTAGGACTGCCCCCCCCACCCCATCCCCAATAAATGACTTTTATTTGAGTCTTGGAAAACTTGGCTACCCTGTTCCTCCAGTCAACAATTTTCTGGTTTATAATTGATGCTCCTTCTTAATCTAAATTTCAACTTCAAAGCCCACAGGTTTTGTAGCCCCTGCCTGTGTTACTTCAGTATAACTCCTTACGTTTGGTCCAGTGTGGGAGTATAAGGTCTCATGAGGCCCTCAGTCATACTGTGAAGCAAGCAGACTAGGTCTCTAGTTTCTTCAAAATAAAGTTGAGGGCTGGAGAGATGGCTCATCAGTTAAGAGCACTGGTTGCTCTTAACGTACATTCGTAAGTGTACTCACATACATTAATTAATTAATTAATCTTTTTTTTTTAAGTGAATAGTTGAGAAGTATTTCGTGAGTGTCTCTGTTTGGGTTGCATCTGCACAGCGAGAGTGAGGCAGGTTACTGTAGGGAAGTGACCGCGTCAGCCGGGCTCTCCAGCTTCTGTCAGCTACAGCCGCCCGCAGGAGCATGTGGCACGCACACCAGCTAGGGTGTGCACCATCCCTCTTGCTGACCAGTTGGGGGTTATATTTGAAATATTTTCAAGTGTAGTTTTTAAAAGTTAAGTGAACAAACTCTTCTCTGAGGAAAGAGTGAAATATTTTCTAAGTTCCTTATGCTTTTAGAGAAAATACAAAGCCAAGTTTTAAAAGGTGTTAAGGAAAGAGGAACTGTAACTAGAAAATGGGTCTTTCCACCTCATCTATAAGGGCCTCAATAACCAGGGCCCCCTGAAACTTCTCATAAGAACAACAACTCTTTCAAATTTCAACTCTTAGGATTTTATAATACATTTACATTTAAATGTAACATTTTAAAAATAAAATCTTATTTCTGCTCTGTACAATTCTCGAGATCTACCACAGACCACTTTGTGTTGGTTTTCACGCCACACTCTTGCCTACTTGAAGCTGTTTCCCTCCGTCTCTAGTGTGACATTTAATGGGTATCGGTTGGCTCTCTGAGGTCATTTTGATTCAGCTGCTGCTACCATGCTAGATTCGTCATCACTCTTGATGGTGTCGTCTGGTCCTGATGCCCCTGCTCAGTTCTGCAGCACGTGGCCCTCCTGGGTAAGGAGTGTCATTGCCCCTCACCAGCTTGCATCACGCTGAAGTCTGTTTAAGGCCTCAGCCCAGGAGGAAGGCATCCTCTCTGGAAGTATTTCCTGCAGCCTCCGTCTCTTACAGCCTCGCTCTTTCTCTGTGCACCTCCCTGTAAGGATGAGTGTATGCTTTCTCCCCAACCCCATTGTATAGAAGCAGGGACCGAGAGAAACGCAGAGAGAGAGAGAGAGACGCAGACCATCGGAAACGGTCCCGGAAATCCCCGTCTCCGGAAAGGAGGAGCCCAGACCGAGGAGTGAGCCAGAGTTCTACTCAGGAAGAACCGACATCGAAGAAGAAGAAGGATGAGCAGGACCCGCTGCTCACCCGCACTGGGGGAGCGTATATCCCTCCTGCAAAGCTCAGGATGATGCAGGAGCAGATCACGGATAAAAACAGGTAAGCGGATGTACCGCATCCCCAGAGCAAAGGTGGCCTCACTGAACAAGGAGAGAGTAAGTCATTAGCTTTGGGTGGTGAGAGTGCACTTAGTTTACCACGATAGAGATGTAGGCCTCTTGTCTTTCTTACTGCAGAACTGTATACTGCTTGTTGTGATATTAGCTCATAACTTGTCTCATGTTTCCCTGTGTGTGTGTGTGTGTGTGTGTGTGTGTGTGTGTGTGTGCTCGTGTGCTCCTACATAGTTGTGTCTCCACACATAGTGTGTTTGAAAGCCAGAGGATAGCTTTGAGGCACCGTCATTTATTTCTTTTTCTTTTTGAGACTGGGTCTCTCAGTGGTCTGAAGCATGCCAACTGGGTCAGGCTGGCAGGCCAGCAAGCCGCAGGGACACACCTGTCTCATCTCTGCTACTAGCGTGCTGCACTACGCCAGGCACTTTTTACATGGACTTGAGGATTGAAGTTGGGACCTGGTGTTTCTGTGTGTGTGTCAGAGCTGGTGTAGTTGAAATGTCACACAGGAGAGAGTGGGATAACCTCCATCAGTGCCAGCTTCATCGCCTAGGTCTATGGTCACAAAGGCAGCACAGAAGAGTCAGTGCAAAGCGTCTTTTTCAATGGTGAAGAAAAGTGTTAATATGAATTATTGCATCTTTGGTACAGTAGGCAGGGGAGAGTTAGCAATATATGCAACTTTAAACAGTTCTAGGGGAAAATTCATACATAGTGGAGGTCTGTCCATGGGCAGAAAGTACAGTAGAAATGCAAGAGGAGGCTAGGTTTTTCTTCGTGGAGTGACAGCTCCAGAGCTGGGAAAAGTCGTTGTGCTTATCTTCCAGTTTTCTAGGTGGTCATGATTATGCATGAGCAATATCTTACTGGCTAGGTTAGTTACTAAGTCACAGATCTGATTCTCTAGAGACAGGGACTTAGTAAAGTGTGTGGAGTGGGGCATTGATTCACTTTTGCCATAGGTGTGGACAATAAGAGGCAAAGAGTTTGATTGATAGAGAATTTTGAAGGAACAACAAAATATCAATTGCAAGTCAGTCAGTGCCTCTCATCCTCCCCATTGTTTGTGGCAGTTCTTAGCAATGACCTAATGACTGGGTATCAGTGACCCAATACCCGGCAGCACTGACCTCACTGCTGCTTTCTGCAGGGGCCGTGGCACGCCAGCTTTCTGTAGCTCCCTACATGAAATTCAGGCAGTCGGCGCAAGAGTTTGGGTTGGGAAAAGTGCGTTTTACTTTTATTAATCCCTACCTAAAGTTTAGCATTTCTACTGGAAGTGTAACTGGTATATAACGCCAAATAGTGTGTTATGGATACTGCGTAATGTGGCCATATTATATTACTTGGAATTCAAATTGATACTTGGCTTCCTCCCACTTCTTTTATTTTCTGTCTGAAGATGCTCAGAGCACACTGTATCAGCCTGTTCTTTTTTGTGTGCGTTGACGACTATCTCAAGATCTGTTGTAACCTTTTGTATTATATGCATTTCAGGAAGCCTGCTAATTTCACTAGACTTCAAAAGAAGCATATAGAGGAAAAGGCTTTGGTTTCCTACAGAGAAATAATTATAAAAATCATAGATTTTAAAGAGCTTTAAAAGACCTTATCAAGGGCACTATCAAGTTAAGTGTAAAATATCCAAGTGAGGCTGAAATGACCAAATGTAGTTAAGGGCAGCACAGCCGTGCGGCCCTCAGCAGTGCAGCTGCAGGACAGCTGCATTAACAGCAGGCCTTTCAAACGCTCGGGGTCTCGGTTCCGAGGTTCCACCTGACTGTCCCTTCTTTTGGTAATTTTTAGCTTAGCATACCAGAGGATGAGCTGGGAGGCTCTGAAGAAATCCATCAATGGTCTCATCAACAAGGTCAACATCTCAAATATAAGCATCATTATCCAAGAGCTCCTTCAAGAGAACATCGTTAGAGGGAGGTAAGTAACCATTACCCTGTATAGCTCATAAGACTTTTGTAAAGAAACGTGCCATCTCTGTGAACAATGAGCGCTGATTCGTTATGCTACTTCATTTAAAGGTATTTGTGAATGTTTATTGGAAATGCAGTTTTTTTTTTTTAAAATGTAGGCTGTTAGATAAGTTAACCATATTGTTCAAGGTTAATAAACCAATGCTTTCTGAGATTTGCTATCATGCCATAGTTTTGCACAGACATTTACTAAATATCTCCAATAATTTAAATCCATGAGGCATATTATTAAAATATGCTATTTCAAAACACTTTAATTTTTTTAGTTGACATAAAATCTTTACACATTTTTTATTAGCAAAGTGATACTTTGATGTGTACTTTCTGTGTTGTCACGAGTGTCGGGATTTCTTCTTTAATGCTGAGTGGCATTCCGTTGTCTATCATTGGCCTGGCAGTCTGTTTGGCTCTGTGGATAATGCTGTAGGTGTGTGTGTAGCTCCGAGTCTTAGTGTTTTCCCTACCGTCTGCAGTGCTGTGCATTCCTAGTCACAGTCCGTGTGTGTTCCGTGTTCCCTGTTCTCAGCCTCCTGGGAAACACTTCCTTTGGTTACTTTTACGGCAGCCATTTACAGGTATGAGATAACACATGGTGGCTTTACTCTGTATTGGTCTGATGGGTGATGCTTCATGGCAGCTTCTCCGTATTGTCTTGAAATGTCCATTTAGATGTTTTGCCAATTTTCAAAAGTGGGTTGTATTACTTTTATTACTTTTATTATTTGTATTACTTTTGGCAGATATTTTGGATATTAGCTCCTTACCAGATAAATGGTCTGCAGATCCTTTCCTCCATTCTGTATTTGTCTCTTGACTTCATTGATGGTTTCTAGCACTGTTCAGAAGCCTTTTAGATCAATGCAGTCTCGTTTGTCAAGTTTTCTTGGGTTACTTTTGGTTTGGGAGTTCTGTCTAAAAATTTATCCATCCAGGCAAATATCATGGAGCCTCCCTCCTAGAAGTTGGACGGACTCTGTTCATTGATCAGTTTAGGTTGCTTTGTGTGAGGCACAAGACTAAAGCATGCTCTTACTCTTCTGCATGTTACTGTCTGCTTTCCTACCACTCTGGAACACACTGCCTTTATGTCAAAATACAATTAAATAAAAATGTATGAATTTATCTCTAGGTGTTTTGTTCTGTTCTCTGTTGGTTTCTGTTAAGTTTTGTGGCAGTACCATGCTGTTTTGATTACTGTAGCTTTGTGGAGTAGTAGGTTTTAAATCAAGTAAAAGGTGCCTCTTGCTTTTTCTTCTTTTCCTGAAGATTTTTTTGGCTATTTGTATTTTTTATATTCTATGTTAATTTTAAGAGCTTTTCTTCTGAAACATGCCACTAGGATTTTGGTGGGTGTTACATTGAATCTGAGAAGTACGGCAAGCCACATAGCTTGTTCCTGATCCTGGAGGCAGAGCTCCCACCTCTCTGCCAAGACAGTGTTACCTTTAGGTTTGTTATTTGGTCTTTTATTCCAGTTCACATTCTAATCAAAGCAGAGTGAGAGGAGGAGAGATGGCTGGGGAAGATAAACAAGACATTTGAAGGAAAATGAAGGGAATCATCATTTCTTACTTGAATTCAAGCAATTGGTGTTTTTTTTTTTTCTTACTTGTTTTAAAGAACAACAAAAGTGGGAATAAATACACATCTCTCTTAGCTTTAAATCTGAGTGCTGTCTTCTTGTGTGATTTCGCATTACCTTGATTGTAATCATTGAGGATTAAGCTCAGGGCAGCATGTTGTTGGGGAACAGAAGGTTGGCCAAGAGCCTCCACTGTCCTTGGAGATGGCAGAACTCTGTCCCCTTCACCTGGGAAACAGGCCAGGCAGGCAGAGGCGACACGCAGCCTGGCTGGCTTCCGCCTTAATCTAGGTTCACTTCCTTCTCTCTTCCTGCAGCTCAGGAGTTGTCTCTGTATTGCTTGGAATAATGTAGCTTGCTGTATCTCTCTCTCTCTCACCCATGCACATAAAGGCACAGCTCAAGGTGCCTCTACCACTGTGTTGCCTTTCGCTTCATCTTAGATCGTCATGCCCTTACCTTTGTCCTCTAAACCTACAGCAGCAGAAGGAAACAGACCAGAGCTGTGTCCCAGCAGTTACTGTCTATAAGTGGCGGACCATGGCAGAAACTTTACGCTGTGTCAATTTTACACTCTCAAGCAACTTTGTTTTTAAGCCACTATATTTTGGTTTTGGTTTATTTAAATTTTTTTCATACAGTATATTTCAATCATGTTTTTCCCTGCCCCGATCCTTTAAGTCTGATTAGATGAAATGTGAATAGAAAAACAGTAACTTTGATTAGAGAGAAGTTTTTGGAAAAAAAATTATCCTCGTTTTATTTTACAAAAAAAAGCACAATTTTATTTTCATAAAAGCATTTTTTAAAATGGATTATTACCAAGATGAACTCTTTTCCTAGAAAACAGTGAAGATTTACTTTTGAATGGGCTTCTTCTAGTCATGATTAGAACATAGTTCTCTTGAGCTTGCCTACTTTTCTAAACAGCTTGTCTGACTGTTGACTTTTGCTGTGTTTTGCATAGAGGATTGCTGTCCAGATCTGTTCTGCAAGCACAGAGCGCTTCTCCCATTTTCACTCATGTTTATGCAGCTTTGGTGGCGATAATCAACTCAAAGTTCCCACAGATTGGAGAACTGATCCTCAAGAGACTAATTCTCAATTTTCGGAAAGGATACCGAAGGAACGATAAGGTGTGTACGAGTGGCTTGTAAGTAGCCTGTTGCGTGGGGTTATTCCAGTAAGCCAGCATCAATGAGAGGAAGTGCGCTGACTTCACGTGTAAACCGCTCATGCAGCTCCAGTTCCTCTGGCCGCCAAGCTGATGACTTTCAGCTTTCGTAGCTACTTCATGTTGCTATTCCTGAATGAGAATGATTCTACATGTTAGAGACCATGGTAATCCACTATAGCTTTTATTGATACAGGAAAACTATGATAGCTGATGGGGTAACTGTCTTTACTTTGCTTTTTCAGCAACTTTGCCTGACTGCTTCAAAATTTGTGGCACATCTTATTAACCAAAATGTGGTAAGTAATTATCCTTAAAGCCTCATCAAACTCAGTGGCCAAGACCACGGTCTTGACGCCATTTCCCTTTGTCACTGTTTGATCATCTTGGCTGAGATTTCACTTGTTTTAAGTGCACCTAATATTCTTATATAGAGAAAATCTGTGTGCTACAAGGTGTTTTGTTAGACTGAGGAGGCTCGATACTGTGTGTGCTCACTGAGCCACTTAAGAGCACTGGCTGCTCTTTCAGAGGACCTGAGTTCAGTTCCCAGCACCTGCATGGCAGCTCACAACTGTCTGTAACTCCAATTCCAAGGGATCCAACACCCTTATACAGATATACACACAGGCAAGATACCAAAGCACATGAAATAAAAAGTAAATCATTAAACAGTGATAACAGCTCCATCAGTAGTCATGCATATCTTTTAGTGTTTTGTTATTCACTTGTTCACTGTTTTTGTTACTTACTAAATGTTACATTGACTTCTCCGTGGGTATGTGTCCTGTGGCATGGCACCAACTGCCGTGCTCAGCCTAACCATGTGAACACATGGTTCAGGGCCCACTGATGCTCATCCCTCCCCATCATCTCATCAGCAAAATGGGTTTTGTTTTCCTTCCCTCCTTCCCCCTTCCCTCCCTCCTTCCCTTCTTTATCTCCAGGGTGGCTGTAAGCTCACTGTGATGTCAAGGATGACCTTGAAATTCTGATCCTCCTGCCTCTGCGTTCTAAGTGTTTGGATTGTAGCCCTGCACCACTCTGTCCAGTTTATGCTGTATTGAGGATCAATCCCAGGCTTCCTGCATGCTAGGCAAGCATTCTGCCAACCAAGCTACATCCTCAGCCCCCGTTAATTTGTTTCAAAGTTACCTATGCATTCCCTAAATATAGCATATAGGGAATTTTTTTTTCTATTCTTTTTTTTTTTTTTTTTTTTTCAGAGCTGGGGACCGAACCCAGGGCCTTGCGCTTGCTAGGCAAGCGCTCTACCACTGAGCCAAATCCCCAACCCCAAAAGGTTTATTGATTTATTCTATATAAGTACACTGTCTATATAAGTACGCCAGAAGAGGGCGTCAGATCTCATTACAGTTGGTTGTGAGCCACCATTCGGTTGCTGGGAATTGAACTCAGGACCTCTGGAAGAGCAGTCAGTGCTCTTAACCGCTGAGCCATCTCTCCAGCCCGGGAATTTTTATAATGGTTCCATTTCATTAATTTTTAGAGATAAAGAATTGAGGTAGATTCATTTTTATATAATTTTGTTAGGTTTTGCTTAGTCTTCATTATGTGTACATGCAACAAAAACTACATTAAACTTAATTGAAAATGATAATCACTGTTAAAAAATTTGACAAAGAAAAAAGTCATCTTAGTGTTGTAGTCATTTATATTTAGGCCCACCTTATGAAACAGAGGTTAAGTGATTGGCATGTTTAAAACCCATGTAGCTTTATGTCATCCTCCTCTTATTCTAAGTGCTTATCAAGTGTTTGTTCCCAAGACCATCATAACCTTCGCCTGCAGATACATATTGTGAAACACAGTAGGTGGAATAATTTTGATCTATTTTGAGTGCATATAATGTCATTCGTTTGATTTTAATTTCCGCATTCATCCTCTATTCTGTGGAGTATTTGCCTTCTACTCCTCCTTGGAAGTAAAACTGCCCCTGTTCATGTCAGAGACTCTCCCGTCTGCCATCACGCTTACTATGATGCTCACTGTAACACTAAAGTCTTCCCAGTGTCTGTTCTTGGAAATCTTTTACATTTTAACCTAATTAGTTGCCATGGGATTATAATAGTTGGTTACTTAAGAGCGGGAAACAGACAACCTTTCTATAACAGCAAATATGTATTTCTGGTTTTAAAATTTTACTAGTTTACCAGAGATTTTTGTCATTAGCACCTAATAGTTAAAATATTAACCATTTCACCTTCTCAATTAGATGTAGGGATTTCTTTTACAATGATGTATGACTAACACCATTCCTCCCTGTATACTCCTCTCAAAAATTAATATGTTTCTAATTGGACCCAATGTAAAGATGTTCTCTAGAATTCGGGTTCAGATTGCTAAGTACCTTGATTATAAAGATCTATGGATGACGGAATGAGCTATGGTTCATCCTCTCAGAGCAGTCAGTCCTTAGTACACTTTCACTCTCATTCTACAAGGCAGTTCATAGTGTTAACTTTAAAATATGGACCAGGTAAATAGTTTGAACTGTGAAAAGGAACTAGGCCAGGACTCTAGCTCAGTGGTAATGTGCTTTACTGGCATGCATGAGGCCCTGAACTATTTCCTAGTACTGCCATCCAAAATGGAATAAATAAGTAGATAAAAAAGAAATATTCACAGTTCAGCATCAGTAATCTTTAAAATATTTTATGGTTTGATGTTTGTATAGCTTTGGGCTATTTACTATTTAGTAGAATTACATAGTAAATTGAATTGCAGAGCAGATATAAAATGTTGCCACCATGTAAAGGATAAAGAACAGAAGCTTGAGAGGTGGCTCAGTGGCTTAGAGCGCTGGCTCTTTGGGAGGACCTGAGTTCTATTCCCAGCACTCATAACCATCTGTAACTTCAGTCCCAAGAGAGCCAAATTCTTATACATAAGTTAAAATGAGTCTACATGTAATCATGAACCAGATACTTCTTTCTGTTCAGTATTGTGAATTAAAGAAATGATCTATAAAAATTTAATAGTTACATGATGAAATTTATAGAAAAACAATTAATATGTGCATTATGATCATTGTAGAGCACGGATTTGTGTTCAGAAGCTTGTCAGTAGTACATTAATAGCGTAAAACCATCTTGTCTCTCCCCTGTCTGCATTCTGTTAAGGCACATGAGGTTCTGTGCCTGGAGATGCTCACTTTGCTGCTAGAGAGACCAACCGATGACAGTGTTGAAGTAGCTATCGGCTTCCTCAAGGAGTGTGGTCTCAAATTAACCCAGGTGTCACCAAGGGGAATCAATGGTAAGTGTATATTCTTGGTTTGTATTTCTTTTCTGTCCCCCATGAGGTTTCTCTGTGTAGACCAGGCTGGCTTTGAACTTAGATCTACCTGCTTCTGCCCCCTGAGTGCTGGGAATAAAAGTGTGCACCATCATGCCTGGCTGTGTATTCTTACCAGTTCTTACTCTAGTATTAAGAGTGATGGTTTTTTATTGTCTTTTCCTTCCTTTTAACTTCAGCAATCTTTGAACGCCTGCGAAACATTCTGCATGAGTCCGAGATTGACAAAAGAGTCCAGTACATGATTGAAGTGATGTTTGCTGTACGGAAGGATGGATTCAAGGACCACCCTGTTATTCTGGAAGGACTTGACTTAGTGGAAGAGGATGATCAGTTTACACACATGCTCCCCTTGGAGGATGACTACAATCCAGAAGATGTTCTTAGTAAGCCTGGGTATGGGAAGCAACAGCGGGGCACCAGCATGTCAATGTAGAAAATAAACACCTAACTTCCTATTTATTTTTAAGATGTTTTCAAGATGGATCCTAATTTTATGGAGAATGAAGAGAAGTACAAGGTTATTAAAAAAGGTATGTAAGATTTGACAAGTAGCTTGGATCAGTAGAAATAATGCATATTCATTAAATTGAAAGGAACATTGATGGCACTGATTATCCCCAGACAGAAGCTCAGCCCCAGTGAAGCCTGCTCTTCCCTTCCTCACGTGTTAACTCTCTTTGTATTGTTTGCTCCTGCAAAAAGTTCATTCTGAAGGCTGTAGTTCTTTTCCCCTTTGCTTTCTATTAAGTTTTCCATGTCTTAGGAAGTACTCGTGTATTACCAGGAGCTTTTATCAGGCTTTTTTTCTGTACCTACACTCAGTGCCACAAGCCGATACTCAAGTGAGTGCTATTCTCTGTGGACCTGCCACACTTCATTGCTGATGAGCTGGTTACTGTTTGGATGTCAGTAGTGTGCTGTAAAGCGTAACTTGGGACACTTGGTGTGTTTTGTCTTTGCCATTACCAGTTAGACGACCTGGAACAAATTATGTTTGATAGAAAAGTTGGGTTACTAGAGGAAGAAATGATTTGTATTGCTACGGGAAGGTGTTTAGACAACGGTAGCATTGGGAATTCCCCACTGATAATCTCGGCCAGGTATGCTCGTGATGGTTTGTGGCTTTGCTTACTCTGGGTTGTGGTTTTACTTGAGAACAGCTAACATATGATCATATGTGCATTACGATCATTTCATTCTCTACTTTATAGTTAGAAGGCTTCTGAAAGTCTTCTATTTCTCTACAGTGTATTACAATTCTTATATCATAGACAAGTTTCTCTCCTTTAATTCACACTCTTAAAAGCTTTCTGTTGGCAAATGGAACTGGTTCCCTTTCTGCTTAGCCTTCGTTTCTTAAGCCCATTCTTCCTTTGCTTTTGGACTTCTTTCCCTATAGTTTCCCTAAATCCCACCCCCACCCCCACCTATCTGTTATGATCTCTAGTTTAAACTTGGGAATCTCATTAGAATCTAGGCAGTTGGCCAGTACATGGATTATGCTTTTTTATTATAGCAGTTCTCAAGTTCTATGGTTTTGAGATTTCTTATACTCTATAAAATTAGACTTTGTGGAGCTTCAATGTGTGTGTGTGTGTGTGTGTGTGTGTGTGTGTGTGCGCGCGTTGGTGTTTGAATATTTACATATTAACTCATTTAAAAATAATAAAATGAAATATATAAACATAAGCAACATTTTTATGAAAATAATATTTAAGCAAAGGAACGTAAGGAGAAGGTGACATATTTTTGTGGACTGTTCAGTGCCTGGCCTAAAGGAGATGAGTAGTCTCTCCTGTGTTCTGTCTGCTGCAGCTCATTCTCTGGTTTCATTTAGATACTATAGTTAGAAAGGAGAAGTATCGTGATAGCTTTTGCAGATAAGTATGTTATTTCTCCTTGATACAGTGTCAATATTTAACTTAGTGCGTTCTTAAAAATTGATTTCATTCAAAATTTTAAATGGTGTCAGTGAATTTTCATACTAAGTTAAATGGTAAAAATCTTTGGTATATGTCACTTCCAGTAGATCATTAAGCTATGACTCACTTTGTAACATGTTATTCATTTGGAACATCCATCCTTGCTTCACGTTGATGATGATGATGATGGTAATGGTGATGGTGGTGGTGATGATGATGATGGTGGGGTGTGTGTGTGTGTGTGTGTGTGTGTGTGTGTGTGTACACGCACACTAATATGAACATACTCAAAATCAAGTTAATGTGTTAGGACATGATCAAAACTCACATTTGTTAATGTTGCAACCTGTCTCCTCAGAGGAGTTTGTCCCAGTGTTGGGAAGCTATTGAAGGATAAATACATACTTTGTAAAAATTAGATTTACTCTTACAAGCTTAAATTGTATCATGGTGGCAAATACTGTTTGTTGCTGCTTTTAAATTGAGAGTGTCATTTCGTTGCATTTGAAAATGCTTGCAGAATACCTAACAGCATCTATGGATGACATTGGCTATTTTTTTCAAATAAAAGTAAAAAGGTTGCTACTTTATCTTCAACTCAGGCGGTTACCCCAGCTTTGTGTTTTAGGGACCCACTACACTGTAGTCTCTCTGTAATATAAGTGCTACATTGTTGTTCAAGTATGAGATGTAATAAAATGTCTATTTTATGTCTTCATCTAGGGCATTTATAATTTAAATAGGCTTTTTTGTTTCCTTACTGCAAGTGTGGCAGAAAGCAGCATTGATTTCCAGTCCATTTTGGTGTCTTGATTTGTGCTTAGATTGCAGTCATTTTAACCCTATTGCTCTTGTCTGTTACTGTAGCTAGCAATTCAGTGAGAGAGCAGATGTTAGCTTAGAGCTGTGAGGAAAGTAGTGTTGACCTCATCGGCCACTGACAGGTTTCAGGTTCCCCCAGGGAATCATAGACTCTTCGCTGAAACCCTATTTTATTCATCTGATGAAATCCAGTTGCCAGTGCCTACAGAATTTTGGGAAAATTATTTTAAAGGAGAGAGAAAAGAGGATACTGTAAACTATCAGACAGCTCATTTGACCTTCATCTTTAGTAAAATGTTCTCCTGGAACTGGCATAAAAAATGGCCACAGCAGGAAGTGAGCACAGCTTTGGTAATTAGCACCTCTGAGTGACCCAGGTGTACTTGTGTATTAGGTTTTTCAGCATTTGGGAAAGCAGCAGGAGTGCCTGCCTTCCTACTTTTGAATGCTAAATAGTTTCTTCTGCTGAAAGTCTGTTCTGTTGCATAATCAGCTAGACACTGGGGTGTTTCCTGGAGTTGCATTTGTGAGAAATGGTTTTAAGATTCCTTAGATAAGGGCGAAGTAGTAGCTCTGTACAGAGTCTTAGTAAAGGATCGTTTCCGCTAACAGTAAATATGTGACTCCTGATTTACACTGCTCTGCAAAACATGAAGAAATTAGAAGTTCCTAAAAGTGAGTTAAAACTACGATAAATGAGAAAGTGCAGTGCTGGTGAGCGCTAGCAGCACCACAGGGCAAGATAGGACTGTGCGCTCTGTCATTCACACTGTTCGTGTCCTAGGTGGTTTTATGTGATCTTTCATGTACGTTCATTTAGATCTAAATAGACGTTTTATTTAAGAAATAATAAAGTCACGATTTTACCAACTTTGTTTAAGATGTTTAAACTTGTTTTAGTTTTATGCATGAAATACTTTGAATTGACTGTAATATGCAATTTAACAATTGTGTTTAAATTTACAGTTTTCATTCTACTTATTTAAAGTGAATACAGAATGGTGTGCATTCCCTCCCCTATTACTCCATGTTCGCTCTTAACTCTGCATGCCTGTGGCTTTAGCTTTCATCGTAGACTGCCCTCTTTCTGAAGACCGCATTTGAGCTTTGAGATGCTAGCAGTAAACTCCAGGTCTTTTCCCTTGCCTTTCTGTCTTCTTTCACTCCCTTGTTTCATGAGCATGTTTTATCTAGTAAGGAATGACGCAGCTTCTGAACATCGGGTCATTCTAATTGTTGTCTTGCCATAGCCTGACATTTGTGTGGTTATGTGTGTTGGCAGGTAAACAGTTAAAGTTAGATTCAGTGAAATGAGATTAACTTCTCAGAATGAGGTACATGTATCTGCTCAGTAATTTTTTCTTCTTAAATTTACTTTGATTTGTAGAAATCCTTGATGAAGGAGACAGTGACTCAAACACAGACCAGGAAGCAGGAAGTAGTGAAGATGAGGAGGAGGACGAGGAAGAGGAAGAAGGTGAAGAAGAGGAAGGAGGTAAAGTGTGGCCGTAAACACTCTGGGATGAAGTGAATTCTGAGGTACCACTCGAGAACGGCTTTCTCCCTTCACTGAGAAAGGATTGTGAAGGATGCCCTGGTGTTTAGTGGGAGAAGACAAGGGATACTTTTCAGCACCTTCTTGGACAGAAGGCTGTCCCCCACAGTAGGACACCAGTCCCTAAAGTACTAAACACGGACATTCAGTTTTTCCTAAGAACATAGCTTTAATTCAATATTTTAGACTTTCAGTTCTAAAGGTGCATTCATGTTGAGGGTGTGTGATTTATTAACCTTGGCAAGTGTGTGACAGATGTGAGTGACTAGATATTTGCTGTTCATTTTGGCAAAATAGAGTAGGGAGGCCAACAGCTACATTTGTACAGAAATAGGTTCATGTTCTTCTTCTTGGGCTCTGATTACATCACAGAAAAACAAGCTCAACCTTTGGTTGAATATCATCAGTAGCATAGCAGCACACTTAAATCAGGCATTGCTTACATGAATTATACATCTGGAAATATTAAAAGTATATCTTTTTTTAGGGTAATGTATGTCTTACAGTTAGATTGTTCTGTACATTTTATAAAAAAAATAGATTGGATTTCTCCACTTTTGTTTTTAATAAGTCACCTAAATTTCTATGTACATTTCCCTTTAGAATTTCTTTGTCTTATATGGGAGTACTATTTAAGATACTAATAATTATGTATAAGACAAATTTCCTTATGTCAATTAACAGATTTTGTACACATCCACACGTTGGACAGAGTCAACATGCCAAAACCCATTGTTCTGTTAAACTGAATTTCAGTCCATCCAGGTCATCTACTTAATCAAAATTGCTAATGACTCTAGAAATAATATTCTATGGAGCATCAGCATCAAACAACACCTTTTTTTTTCTTTTTTTTTTAAGGGTTCTTTTTTAATGTATAAAATTATTTATTGTCAATAAATTTTTATTTAAGTAGTTGGTTTGATTTCTTTGCTGTCCATCCAGGCACTCTGAAAATAGCCCTTTCTCAAGGGCATCCAGTTGTGCTTTTTAGCCCTGCATAATAAGAACATGGGAGTAATGGGATGAGTAGTCAGTATTCTAGAACCATCTACATATAAAGTAACAACTGGATAAAGATTTGCTCAAAAAATGTTCCCAACTGGTCAAACAGCACCTTCTATGATGTCTATGAATGAGTTTGTAATATAGAGACAATTTTTTTGGTGTTGTTGTGGACTCTGATCCAACAAAATGGTACGGCAGAAGACCTACAGTGACTCCATTAATCCTATAGATACTGACTTACAAACAACGGTCTATTTGTGGAATGTGGTCATAGAATAAACTTGTATTTTTATAATTGTTATGTTTAATTTATTTCAGGACAGAAAGTAACTATTCATGATAAAACAGAAATCAACCTAGTCTCGTTTCGCCGTACAATATATCTTGCTATTCAGTCAAGGTAAGATCTTTTACTTTTTATTTTGGGTAAGAGATGGGTAAGCAGGATTATTTGTACAGTTTAGAGTCTAATGACAGACGATTAGACATCATTTCAACACTTCCACAGTGCTTGCTCTGCCCTCTCCTTTACCAGAGCTCAGAGGTCCCAGCACATCTGTTCTGCCCTTAGAAAGTAATGTGTCTTTACTTACTTAGAAGTCCGAATTGTGCTACCTGAATAGGAGCTGTTTTCTTCTTAGTGGGTCATTTCCTGTAGTTAAACCTTAAAAATGACCAACTCTATATTAAAAGCTATCACAGTATTTGTTAATGAAAATTGTTTCTTTTATGAATGTGATTTTTAATCCTGGTTCTAAGTTGAGAAGCAAGATTACTATGCAAATGCAAGTGGAAATGGAATTGGGAGTTACACTTTGTAAAGTTTTGATTACCTCGTGAAGTAGTATTAAGAAATTCCAGGATATCATGAAATTAAATCTCTTTCCTTTGAAACCTATGTGCTTGATTTGAAGAGAAGTGCACAAGATCTGTAGATGCTTAATCCATCTGTCATTTTGCATATGAGTCAGCCTATTGATTTACGTGTTTACATTTCACACAGGAGGAGGGCTGTTTTCTCGGTTTTGGTTGTTGGTAGATTCTGTGTTTCCATTGAGCAGGATGATGTCATAGCAATAACAAATCATAAGTAAGAGTCATCTTGTTTTCATTGTCTAAAAACTTAAAATAGAGGAACACTAAACAGCAGAATACTGATTAGAAAGATGCTTTGTCTCTCTTGACCTAGACCTTTGTCTTTTGCATGTAGAAACTACCAGTTTTTCTGTACAACCAGAAGTTGAGAACGATTTTAGTTTGACACGTCTGGTGTCCTTTTCAGACATCCACCTTAGTCCTCAGAAGCAGATCACTCTAATGCTGTGTCGGCACTGACTGGGAAGACTTTCAGTGCAGCTCTGAGTAACTGTCTGGAAGAAACCCTTGTTTAAGTTGCCTTCATTTTGCTAATCTCTGATTCCCAGAATTACCAAAAGCAAAAGCACCAAGACACTAATGGCAGCCGCTCTTAGACATAGCCAGCCCTTCCTTGTCGTTGTGCCTATAGACCTTACATGGCTGTGTTAAAGACTACCAGCCCATGCAGTTATCTGTGACAGTGGATGCTAGACTTAAAAACCCACACATACTACAAGAAAGGTACAAGTGATCAGTAGATACTCTTTGCAGGACTTAGAAACGAGACTCTCTGCTGATAAGATCTCATAAAAATGCTCCTTATCAGATATCTAGACAATGAAATGCTGTCATTGCTCACCAAAAGCAGAAGAGGATTAACTTTTTTTTAAGCAGTGGAACTGAGCATTGAATTTTATTAGGTTCACAAAAACATTATTGTGGCTAAACTCCTTACAGAAAACCTTTTAGAAACATGAGACAAAGGCTTTTGTCTATTGGAAAACAATAAAGGGAACAAATGGGTAATCACTAACTAAAATACATGATTAAATGTCTGGTTTGTGGCTCCCTTGGAAATGGAGTTGGTCGTGACTTGTTAGGACCGTAGGAAATGGTCTGATACATGTCAGCTTGGGGACTAAGTAGACCACGCAGAGCTGCCTCTGCCGTCTTACTGGAAACAGCAAACCAGCTCAGGACGTGACACTGCACCTCAGCACTGCCCGCCTACCCGGAGGAGGATGGATTACAGATCCCTGCCCCCCTCTTAGCGCGCTCGCAGGCATGCATGTGTGCGTGCATGCGTGTTTTCTGTTTTCTAAAGTTTTTGTAGCGTTCAGCTAGACGAAATGAAGTGACTGAGTCAGGTGATGTGAGGGCATTTCCTGTAATCTCTTGGGGGAATCTGGGATTTTATAGAACTGAGGACTGAACCTGGTTATGCTCCGTCTGTCCACCGAGCAGCTGTGTTGCAGAACCTCCCTTAGTCAGTTGACCACTGAACTGTTCAGGAATTGGCATTCTAGATTTCTTTTGCTGACAAGCTTGCTAGTCTTCCTTTCTCCATGCTGCTGTGACTCCTGGGTTACTCCTTCATTAGAGAACACCACAGGAAGAGCTGGCTTTTGCTGAGGAAGCCGAAGCGTCCTCCTCATTCTTGCATCTCAATGGTGCTCAGTGTTTGCATTTTCAAAAGTATATCACAGGGAGATGGACTGCAGTGTCCCTGACAATATAGTTTCTTAAATTGGACACATTGACATATCATTTTTAAATACTACTTCAGAACTGGCATTCGGGTTGCATTTAACTTTTCTTTTTTCTTTCTCTCTTTCTTTCTTTCTTTCTTTCTTTTTTCTTTCTTTCTCTTTTTTTTTTTTTTTTTTTTTTTTTTTTGGTTATTTTGTTTATTTACATTTTAAATGTTATCCCCCTTCCGGGTTTCCACTCCTAAAACCTCCAATTCACCCCCTCCCCCTGCCTCCACAAGGGTGTTCCCCACCCACCCACTCCTGCCCCACTGCCCTATCATTTCCTTGTACTGGAGCATCAAGCCTCACAGGACCAAGAGCCTCCCCTCCAGTGATGCCAGACAAGGCCATCCTCTGCTACATGTGCAGCTGGAGCCATGGGTCCCTCCATGTGTACTCTTTAGATGGTGGTTTAGTCCCTGGGAGCTCTGGGGGGGGTCTGGTTGATTGATATTGTTGTTCTTCCTCTGGGGTTGCAAACCCCTTCAGCTTCTTTAGTCCTTCCTCCAACTCCTCCATTGGGGTCTCCATGCTCAGCCTGATGCTTGGCTGCAAGCATCCCCATCTGTATTTGTCAAGCTCTGACAGCCTCTCAGGAGACATCCATATCAGGCTCCTGTCAGCAAGCATTTCTTGGCATCAGCAATAGTGACTGGGTTTGGTGGCTGCATATGAGATGGATGCCCAGGTGGGACAGTCTCTGGATGACCTTTCCTTCAGTCTCTGCTCCACACTTTGTCCCTGTATTTCTTTTAGATAGGAGCAATTCTGGGTTAAAGTTTTCTGAAGAGTAAGTGGCCTCATCCCTCAATTGGGGGCCTTGCCAACCTCTACAGCTTCTCTCTCCCCTTTGTGGGCTGTTTCAGCTAATGTTATCCTTTTGGGTCCTGGGAGCCTCTTGCTTTCTTGGCATCTGGGACTTTCTGTTGGCTACCCCAGTTCCCCATCCTCCACTGCTACACACCTCTGTTCAATTTCCTGACTCTCTGTACCTCTCCCCCATCTCCTCCCACACCTCATTCTTCCCCCCACCCCCCTTTACGTTTAACTTTTTGTTACCCCACCTATGCTCTGGAATGGGCTGTGCTACCAGCCCCTTTCAGTGCAACAATCATGTCAACATACTGATTAAGGAATGCACTTTTATAACACTTATTATTGTTTTAAAACAGGAAATAATTTTGTTTGGCCACTTAAAATATCTAAAATACTCAGCAGAGGTAATTCATGTAGTATTTATAACTAATGCAACTTTCAGAATCATTCATACACTTTAAAAGAAGTAAGTATATAGGTATGTGTATATATGTGTGTGTGTGTATGTATACATATATATGCGCGCACATATACACACTGGTACATTTATATGCTTGCTTATCTGCAGTTAATTGTTTTAGAATATTTGCAAAATGGTTGAAGCATTGTTGAAGAAATATTTTGACACTCCAGAATGAATTCTGTTTCCATTAGCAGTTATTTTGGTCCTTTCAGCCTCTTTCTAGCCATGGGTTTACCTGTTTGGAACAGAGGATTATATTGTGTGGCCTTTGGGCCTGGTTTCTACAGAGCAAGGTTTAGGCTTCCTCATACTGGCAGTGCTTACGCCTTGTCATTTGTAGGGTTAAGGGCTATTCTCTGCGTACTGGAATATTATATATGTTTAGAGTTAAAACAATAACCAAGTAATATTATGACAGGTAAAGAACACTTTAATTTATTTATTGTGACTATCTTGTCTCCATAGTTTAGATTTTGAAGAATGTGCACACAAGTTGCTGAAAATGGAGTTTGCTGAGAGCCAAACAGTATGTCAAAGCCTTTTTTTCTATTAGGAAGTACATATTGATTATTTAAATGTTTAAGGAGGTTAATAGGTTTTGTGAATTGAAACAATAAAATGATAAATACTTATATAAATATAAATTTTTGTAATTTAATTCTAACCCAAGGCTGAGGACTCGTGGGGTTCTCTGTTCTGTGCTAGTAGATTGCATGGTCTGTCGATGGCACACTGGAGTGTTAGTCTCCAAGCACAGTTCTTACCCAGAACCTCTGGGTGGTTTCCTATGAGCAAACAAGGGCACAGGAGGACTCTGTCCTTACTTCATCCCTGTCCTATGTGTGCAGTCAAGAAGTAAAGCTTTATTGGGGTAAAAATGGAGCAGTATGCCCATCCCATGCCCACTGCCTGACTCTCCCCCGGTTGTCTTCATACCACAGCAGCAGAAGGAAGAAATACTTTGGCCAATATTACACTGGCCCTAACCTGTAAAATAATTAGTGCTTGGGTATTTATAGGGGAAAAAATTCTCAATTCATTACTGAAATGCTGAAATTTTATAAGACCAAATTATTTTCAAATTACAAAGGTCTATTTTCCTTTTTAGTCTGTGCAGTCTATACACTAATAACCATTCCTGTATGTATTCTTGACTATAGATGATATGTCAGCCTTAGAAGGAAATAAATCAGTAAATTAACCTTTACAGTTAGAATTGACACTGAAATTACTATGTGACCATGTTACACTCGAGGAATGTAATTAATTCATTATGAATTTTATTAGTGCTAAGCCAAATGGATTAGAGCTATCCTCAACATATTTTGATTACTATTTGGAAGTATCTTAGTGCATCTATTTTGTATGCTAATAGACTCAGATGTTTAATTGATAGGTTAAAAAATTATCACAAACTACAGATAATAGTGCTTATAATTGTACTTAGTTTAGGGGTTCATTCTGTGAGTAGCTCTGACAACAGTGGCATTAGTCTATTACTGCATTTTGCTGAAACTATGATTAACATATTAGACAACACAGTAGGAAAAATTGAAAGTGAATTTTATATTATGTATCAGTTTAATCTAATGGCATAATTTAGAAAGGCTTCCAGTTTTCAGTACCAGATGAAATTTTGACAAAGTGTATCTTTCTAGAACTTAACCCATTCATAAACATTTTACTTAATTGGATTAACTTGTGACTGGTTTTCTTTTTTCTTTCTTTGTGTCTGAAAGCACTCTCATGTTTTAAAGTGATGTTTCTGTCAGGGCTGCTTCATGGTAAACCATCTGTCTCTAGAGCAGCACTGTGCAATGGAACTTTCTTCAGTGAGGAAATGTTCAATGCTACCCTGTTAGGGCAGCAGCAACTGGGCACATGCAGCTGTTGATTGTGCAGGATATGCGTGCTGTGACTAAGGAGCTAATAGTTTTAAATAATTTAAATAGCTGCTGGGAGCTAATGGCTATCATGTTAGACAGTGCAGCTTCTTGTCTACCCTGCTGTCCTGTGTTTGTACTCTGGGGTTTCTGACACAGATTGCTTGCTTACATAGATTACATAGATATAAATGATGATTTATATCTTTTCTTTTTACTGCTAACAATTTTTGCTTAGATTATACCTTAGTGACTGTGACAAATTTTCAGAATAGTTAATAGAAATTTTAAAAATAAAAACTTAACTGAAGCTTTACTCCACGTAGGCTCGTTTGTAATTGAGGATGAAGTGTATGAAGTGCTAATACGTTTGTAAAAATGTAGACATTCTTCCACTTGCTATGTTACCTGAATTATTTCCTCATGGAATTGCTGTCTGCTCCCTTAGAATTATGTCAGGGATTATTAAACCATTCTTGTCAATTAATTAGATGTCAACCATTTGTGATAGTAGGTTTTCTTATCAGGGGTTTATTAGTTCTAGCATTTTTCACAGAAAGGCTTTCCAAAGCAGTTAAATTGCTGGTTGAACAGTGTATTTCAGCAGTAACAGGGTTGGTCCATCCATCTTCAGATGTCCCTCTGTAGATAGGTCTGTACATAGAGTCCATTCTTCTGTGGATAGACCTGTACATAGAATGGCCACCCCCTGAAGGTAGGTCTGTGATCAAATATTTATTTCAGGACTTAGAAGATTGAGTCATCAACTTGTTCCTCTCTGTTCTTCTATTTTTATTTTTTCTCCTTTTTTTTTTAATCAACTAAAACGTCATTTACGTTGAAAAAGTGACCATTTGTCACTTTGTAAATACTTGTGTTCTGTTTTTTCCATACTATCTAAATTTAAATTTAATCTAAATCTTAGGTATTTGTGTTGGTGAAAATAAATGTAAAAGAATTCCACACAGAAGTCTTAAAAAGTAGAATCGTGTCATAGCTTGACCTGGTTCGTGCCCTAAATTGTTTAGAAATGATTCATACTTTTGATTTAGAATGTCATTTAATCAAATGATCATAAATAGCTTTAGATAGTTTCAGCCAGTCTAAAGTCTTTTTAAAAATGATAAACTTGACATTGCGTTTTTAAAATTAATTTCTCAAGGTTTTCAACATTTTTTAAAGTTTAGTTTGAAAACACAGTCTCTGTGGTTGTGGTTGTAAATTGTCATATCACATAGCTCCATTGTGTTCTGAGTCATTAATGCAAATTGTCTTTCCAAACAGAAAGAACTCTGCAACATGATACTTGATTGCTGTGCCCAACAAAGAACCTATGAAAAATTTTTTGGCTTGTTAGCTGGGGTGAGTTACAGCCTTGATTTTCATGTCAGGATTTAATATAAATTCCAAAAGAATTCCTAACAATATAGTGAATTAATGACTGTACTTTGTGGTCTGGTCTATCCTTAATTAACAACATGTTTTGTTTTTTCCCCTGTAAGCACATTGTTCCCCTTTCTGTTTACTTTCCCACATTAAATTTGTTAACCATTTTCAACAACTTCTTGAAATTATAAATACTTTGTAACAATTTCCCAATACAAAATAACTAGATGGTCTTCAAAAACTGAAAGCAATTATTAAAGTCAGAAACTTGTTTAAGCAGCACAGGGTCAACATGATTAAAGAAATAAATAGATGTTTATTTGTATGATTTTTACTTGTGTCTCGTATGCGTCAGGCATGTGCCTGTGAGTGTAGGTACTGTGTAGGCAGGCAGAGCCGAGCCGTCTCTCTCGGGCTGGAGTTGCAGGCTGGCTGGAGCTGCCTGACGTGGCTGCTGGGAGCTTCACTTGGGTCCTCTGCGAGAGCATATGAAATCCATCTTTCTGATCCCTAAAGCATATCTATAAACTATTTACAAGGCAGATATATAATGCAAAATGTGTCTGTTTAGGATCAACTTAATGTATAACTATATTTTAACATATAAATCCAGATAGAAACTGTATCGTAACTTTTTTGATCCACAGAAAGACAGGGTGATAGAAGTCTCTTGTAGGCGTTTACAAACATTTTCCTTAGTAAGTTTAGGAATAGTAAGTCCGTTGTATTGACACTTGGTTTCTGCTGGGGTTGACTTTCCGTTTTCTTCTCTATAGCGGTTTTGTATGCTGAAAAAAGAGTACATGGAATCATTTGAAAGTATATTCAAGGAACAGTACGACACCATCCACCGCTTAGAGACAAACAAATTGAGAAATGTTGCTAAGATGTTCGCTCACCTTTTATACACAGACTCACTTCCGTGGAGTGTAAGTAATTGGGTCAGTGTTTGCTCTTCATTCCTCATCCTGTTATTGTCGCCTATGCATTGCCTGTGGCATGGCCATACTTATCCTGTCGTAAACATGAAGTAAAGCTATTGGATTGTGCACTTTGACTGCAGTTGCTGTCTTTGAAACACATCCATGTAACATGGAATCAAAAGGCTTAGTCACACACTATGCATGCGTGTGTAAGAAATAGTGTAGATCACACATAGCAGCCCAGACCCATGATCCTTTTCAGTAGTGATGATGAGCAGTATTTTCAGGGAAAACATGATGTATTTGCATGCTCGCCCTCTGTGTGCATATTTGTCCATACCTACATAACAAAGGAGAGACACATATCCCAATTTTGGAAGCACTTGTACCTCAGAATTACTGTCCATATTTCCTGAAAGAGTAACTTTTCCAAAGTTCCTCTAATTGAGACTCGAGAGAAAGGATTGTCCCAGGAAGCTATAATAAGTAGGTACTTTTCTTTAAGCAGTGGGAAGGAGATCCTGTGATCTTCCGTAGAACAAAGATAGGCATTCTTAATGGGGAAAAGTACACCAAATTGAGCATTTATTCCATGTTCATTATGGAATTACCATTCACTCAAATGCTGTGAGGAAGCTACCACCTGCATGTCCAGTCACAATTCTTGGTAATGGGCAATCAATGGATTTATTTTAGGAACGTTGCCATGTATTTATGTCAGGAAAGTTACCACGTGAGAGAAAAGTTAAGTCTACGGAAATCATATGCCATAAAAAGTCACATGGTCTAAGTGAAGTAAAGTTGCTAGAAGAATTTTAATAGAGAGAAATCACATCACAAAAGGAAAAGGAGAAGAGAACGATGTAAAGTACCACCAACTGATGGTGGAGTGAGTTTCCACCCCTGCTCTTAGAAGTATCAGATAAGTTTATATACAGTACTTAAGGACTAAATATATCCACCCATATCCAACTGCCACTTCTAAGCCAGCCTAGCAGCTAATCATAATAACCCTTTGCTTCATTTCGTCTGTTCTAGAAAAGAAGCCAAGTTTTAAACAATTGGCTAAAAATAGGCTTCCAGAACATACAATCCATAAAAGCTAGAGGCTTTTGTTCCTTTGGTCTTGCTCTTAAAGTCCATGTTCACAAGTTAGTTTGTAAAAGGTGTAAACTTAGTTTTCAGGATCCATCATCCATCATTTTGTTTTTGTTTTTACTTTTGTGCATATGTGTGCTAACTTTACTGTAACTAATGCTCTTGGTGGCACTCTGCCTAGTCCCTTGTGTACACCACATTCTGCTGAGGGAGTTTGCGAGCAATCTTTACTTTGATGTTATAGGCACATACAGGATATCTTCTCAGCTATAAAAAGCACCTCCCTCAAGAAAAAGAGCGAAACCTATTTCTGTACCATCTCAGCATTGGGAAATTAATATAGAGAAGTCACATGCTTTGCCAAGAAAGAATCCATGTCAGCATGAGGGACGCGTTCAGAGGTGCTGCTCAGAGATGAAAACTCCTAGTCATTCTGAGAGAATGTAAACTGCTTGGCTACTGGGCTTTGTGTTTTAAAACAAAACAAAAATCGTTTTTTCATTCCCTCCTACTTTTCAGGTTCTCGAGTGTATAAAGCTGAGTGAAGAGACGACGACATCATCCAGTAGGATTTTTGTCAAGATCTTCTTCCAGGAGCTGTGTGAATACATGGGTCTTCCTAAACTGAATGCGAGGTTAAAGGATGAGTAAGTTACTCTTCACAGCTTAAGGCTAGTCTTCCTGTCTATAGGAGTTCCCCCACATAGCACAGACAGTTGTACTGTCATGGTAAGGAGCCCTCTAGGACTTTGGTAAGGTCAGCATGCAGCATCTCAAGGCCTGAGACAACATGCACCTTTCCGGGCTTTGTTCTAGGACTGTCCCTTAACTCCCACGGTACCTTCTTAGTACTCGTTCATGTGTCCTGATTCCTCACTGTCACTACAATTGGCTTCCATTCCATTCCGTTCAGGCCCCATGTTATTCCAGTATCTCATTTCTCCACTTTTGTTAAACATTGATCAAAGACTTGCGCCTAGTGCAGGGGTCTACAGGCTGTCTCTAACCTTCCTCTTTGCTTCCATGTAATCTGTCTACTTTACCAGACTCATCTCCTCCTCAGGAAGCTGTACTCTAGTCATCCCAGTATCACGAAACTTGTAGTGAAGTCTGCTTCCTTACCACCATGACTACAGAGGCCGTCTTTTTGATCTGTCTAACAAACTTAGTCAGACTTCCTGTAATTTACCCTTTTCTGTGAAACACTTGTTGCCTACTTCCTACTCTTTCCAGTGCTTTTACACAATTTAGATGTACATACAGAGGTAGATGAAAATAAAAGCTAAGGAAGACCTTTATATTTTTCTGTGTGCCCACCATATACCATATAACCATATACACATGTTACTGGACATCTGTGTATTCCATGTGTACCTTAGTGTGTGTATAAAGTTTCTAAATCTGCTGTGTAATTACAGAAATCAGAGCTGTCTCCATAGGTAAAGGACACAAAGTCTGAAATAGGCTGGATCCCTGACAGCCACCAGTGGAAGGAAAGAGGCAGCTCCCACATGTCCTCTCACCTGCACACACACACACACACACACACACACACACACACACACACACACACACACACAGCTCCCACATGTCCTCTAACCTGCACACACACACACACACACACACACACACACACACACAGCTCCCACATGTCCTCTAACCTGCACACACACGCACAAAACTACAAAGAAATTTTCTTAAAGAAATGAACTTCAGTGAATTGTCCCTCGTTACCTATTATATGTTTAGGCAGCCTCACGTATAAATGCATAAACCACTTTCTTATATTTCACTTACTGATTTAATGTCTAGAAAATCTGATAGGAGCTTTCATTTTCCCTTTCTCCATCTTCTCAATTCTTTTTTCCTTTTCAGAACTCTTCAGCCATTCTTTGAAGGACTGTTACCCCGAGACAACCCACGCAACACCCGGTTTGCCATCAACTTCTTCACTTCCATAGGTCTCGGAGGATTGACGTAAGGATCGTTTGCAGAATTTTATCTTTAGTTACAAAATTATCTCACAAGTGCCCAGTAGACATAATGTTACACATTATATTTCTGTTAGGGATGAACTTCGAGAACATCTGAAAAATACGCCCAAGGTCATTGTAGCCCAGAAACCAGATGCTGAGCAGAAGAAACCGGTCCTAACATCTTCATCTTCAGAGTCTTCCTCGGGGTCTGATTCCTCTGACTCAGATTCTGACAGCAGCGAGAGCAGCTCAGAGTCCTCCAGTGAAGCGAGCGACTCCTCCTCCTCCAGCAGTCAGAGCTCTGCCTCAGGTATCAAGGCTCATTCAGACGTTATCCTGTTCATTTCTAAGAAGTGCGGGGCTCAGTTGCTGCTTATTTATTTTGCCATCTATTTAAAATGTTTATTAATGGAGATGATCGTCTGTCACTGACAGTCTGCAGTGTTTTATCTGTTTTAGAAGCCTCTTAGACAGAGCTAATTAATTCATTGGCACCTGCGAGTCCAGGGCTGTCCACGTCCTAGCTTACAGTTCCATCCTGATGCTTCATTCCAAGTAGCCAAGCTTTATGTGGCTGTGTGACATCGTCGCATTCGTTGTGTAGCTCAGGGGGCTTTGCCATCCATGGCTCTCCCCAGATGAAGTAGTACTGGTACTTGAGAACTCCTCGTTCCTCTTGGGCCTGTAGCTGCTCCCATGTTCATGGCAGCTGCTCTTCTGATGTGTATGTCCATTAGCTGGTCTTGCCTCTTACTTGGTGAGACAAGGTCTTACAACATCGTTAAAGCTAGTCTTCTCCTCACTGAGCAGCCCAGGCTGGCCTTGAACTGCAGTCCCTGTGTGTGTGTGTGTGTGTGTGTGTGTGTGTGTGTGTGTGTGTGTGTGTACATATTTATATGTATATGTGTGCATCATATGTACAGATTTTTATATATGTGCATATATACATGTGTGTGTATATATCATTACCTTGTGTTCTTGGCTTTCCAACTTCACAATGGTACAAAAGCTGTATAGTGGAGTCAACAGAAACAGTACTTAGAAGTCTGAATTTCTCTCTTCTTGAGCTCCTATGTGTGAGTAACTCTTCTGTGATGTCTACCTGCAGACTAATGTTAAGTATTGTGAGGAAGAATATACTAAATTGTGGTGTTTGTAGTTGGGGTATTAAAAACATCTTATGACACGTCATCTTCAAGACAGTGCCCACTTGTCCATTTCTTCCTAGTTATGTAGCTACAGATAGAGTCACTGCTGTAGGATGTGTGTATGCGGGTTCAGTAAATAGACGGGTTTTCTAAGTGATTATTCCAGGTTTTACTCCTACCACGTGTATATTGGCCATGTTTCTAATTTAACCATCCTGGTGGTGATGTTGACGTATACCTTTCATTTTAATTTGCATTTTCTTCGCTAATAAAGCTGAGCGTAGTGCTGTCATTGGACAGTGCTCCGATCTGCCTCCTCCCCCTCTTGAGTTGACTTTGACTTTTTAGTTTGTAGGGTTTATCTTTATTGTATATTCTCCCTCTCCCTCTCCCCTCCCCCCTCTCTCTCTCCTCTCTCTCTCTCTCTCTCTCTCTTTCTCTCTCCTCTCTCTCTCCTCTCTCTCCTCTCTCTCTCCCCCTCCCCCTCCCCCACCCCTCCTCCCCCCCTCATCTCTCCCTCCCCCGTTCTGTGTGTTGCATGTGTATATTTTAAGTAAGTAGCTCACACTTGTGTCTGTGAGGCTGCCAAGGCTCTGTTGTCTTATTTCTTTTCCCTCAGCAGCAATCCTGGATCAGCAGATCCTTCCAGGAGGAGGTGGCTGCAACCCAGCTTAATTCTCTGCACTTCTTTCTACCTTCCCTAAATTTGGGGGTGTTTGGTTTTTGTTTTCTTACCAAATTCATGTTTTTAATTTTATAGTATTTATTGTGAACTGACTTCCCACTTACAGGAAAATCACAACAGAGAGAATCCACATATACCCTCTACCTAACTTTCCTCCGTTAGCACTCGTGCAAGCAATGCAATTATCAGTAAAGCTGTGGAGATTCATACTGAGCAGTACTGCTAACAGGTTTTGTTTGAATTTCACAAAGAGTAAAGCAGTAGATGAGTGAGTCAGGGTGTCAGAATGCCAGCTCTCTCTCTCTGTCTCTCTCTCTCTCTCTCACACACACACACACACACACACACACACACGTGGGTGAAACAAAAGGCAGAGTTCAATAACTTCATACATTGAGCAAAGCTCTAACAAGCAGGCTCCAAGCATTTCACCCATTCAGATATGTCCATGTACACATATACACACACACTTGGAAGGTGGAGGGAACAAAGCCCCAACACACTCTTACATAAACTTTACACATATACATACATGCCCGTAGTTGATGGATGGAAGGAACAGTGTTCCAGCCCCACACTTTATTCCTTCTTCTGTAGCTTATATATTCTAGAAAATCTTTTAAGCAGTATAAAATTACAATGTGATTATATTTTGTTTTGTTCTAGTGAATGACTACGGAAAAAAACAATGTTCCCCAATAACTTTATAAGAAATATAGGTAAAGAAAACAAATTATTCCCAAGAACCCGTGAACATCTGTACTGAGCAGGGAAGGTGGTTTTCTCAGCCTGCTCCTCTTACTTGCAGACAGCAATTTTTTATTACAAAGAAAGAAATAATTATTATCTATCTTTAAAAGTAATCTTATAAGAATCTTAAAAGCATCATAAATCTAAACTTTTATATAAAAATCATATCTACTTTAAATTCTTAGAATGTATATCATCAGCAATTCTTATTAAATCGTATCAGGAAGCTAAGGGCAAAATGGATATAAGAAATCAGTCATCACCAGTCCAGCCTTAGTGAGAGTTGCGTCAGCCAGTGCTGCCATTGTTCTTGTTCCCTGACCACAAAGGGTCCCTAGCTTAACTAATAAGAATGTGCCTTTCTGAACTTTATATTTCACATTCTTTCCTAAGATTTTTTTACATTAGAGCCAGTGGCAAAAGCATCTCAACCTAGCTTTACTCACTACTTTTCCAAATGTTGTCTAAGGGTGGTGGTCACTGCTGACAATCTACGTCTCTAAGGTCTTCCCTAGGGTGGTGACTGAATCATGAATCTGCTCCAGCAGCCATGCCTGAGAGATCGAGTACTGTTATTGTGAGTGCCAGAGCCACTGCCCAGTAAGAGTTTTCATACACCTCTTAGATGACGAGGGATGTGAAGGCAGCAAGCAGAGCAGAGCTCCATGACAGCATGAAGCCCTCAGGACAGGTGGTCCTTGGGGTCATGCCACTGAGGTGTGTAGGGAGCGGTTCTGATGCTAGGCTCCTATTCCTCAATTGCTTCTTGTCAATAAAGAACACCATGGGCCAAGTGCTGGGCGGAAGATCCAGGTGAGACTGCTGGGTCCTTGGAGGGTGGAGGAGATGTGGGAGGAGGACAGAGGAGGCAGGAAGACACACGGAGGGAGAACGGAGCTCACCATGCTTTGGAAAGCAGGACAAACAACCATATGAGATCTCAAAACAGAGCAGTCACACAGGCTGCTCCTGCAGGCAGGTGGTCAGGGGAGTTTAGCAACTGCAGTGTAGAGCAGGCAGGAGAGATGAAGAAATTGATAAGGGCTTGCTTTCCAGGTGGGAGATACAACAGTTATGCCCAAAAAGACAAGTTAAAATTCAACAAATACATGTCTATGTCTTTTGTCCAAGGATTCAAGGGAAGCTGGGTAGGGGCTGATAGCTCTGTCACCTCCTGGAGCTAAAAGTGGGTGGAGTGTAAAACCACACATAACCAGTTACTGTCATGGCTGTGGTAACTGGTGGGCCGCATCCCATGAGTTCTAACGCTGGTTGTCATTTCTCCTGCATGACCCTCGGCAGTCCTTCCTTCTTTCAGGAGCCTGTTTATATTTCAGTGTTCTATCAGGGCTTTCAGACGTCTTTGATATTTTTGAAGCTTCTGATCACATTGAAGTCCTTTAGCGTAGATATTTATTTGATATTTTCTTAAGAACAAAATAAAAGTTGATGTCATAGTTACTTTTCTGCTGCTGTGAAGATTCACTATAAGCATAGCAACTTATAGAAGAAAGCGTCCATTGGGACTTACAGTTTGAAGGGTGAGTCCATAACCATCATGGTAGGGAGCAGGCGCGTGGGCGTGGTCCTGTAGTAGGCGTGGTCCTGTAGCACTTGCTGAGACCTTACTTCTGGTCTCCAAGCCAACCTTAAAGTCCACTCTCGCTCCCTAGTGACACACTTCCTCCAACAAGGCTACACCTTCTTCTCCTTTCCAAACAGTGCCACCAGCTGGGGACCAAACACTCAAATGTGAGTCCAGCTTTCTCAGTCAGACACCAGATCTGGCACTTCAGATAAAATGTCAGAAATGGTCTGCTCTTAGTGCATCTACTCATGGGACGTAGAGCTGCTGGCAAGTCCTAATTAACTAACATCACCTACATCACTAAATCGAGAAAGTGTTTGTTGAATTTCTTCAGATAAACACTTCATTTCATTCTGTTCAAATCTGTCTCCAACTTTTCCTCAGTCATTTTGGCAGCCATCTTTAGAGCATTCTCTATGGTGTTTGCCTAATGATGATTTATCTATTTTCTTTGTGGATTAGTAATTGAATTTCTACAAGAGAAAAGCTGTCCCCTTTCCTCTTTTATTTACCCAGCTATATCTTTATACCACGATCTTACAACTGTTTGTATTAGTCTGTGAGTTACACTCCAGGTGCTTTTGTTCAAATCATTTTACTTTTTAAAAAATATTTTCATTACATTTTTGTGTGTGTGCATGTGTGCACATGTCACACTCGTGTGTCTGTCTGTTCCACCTGTGTGACAATCAGAGCAAGTTTCAGGAGTTGTCTGTCGTGTGGGACCCAAGGATAAAGCCCAGGTCTGCAGGCTGGGCTGTTTTCTTCGCCACTGAACCATCCTGCCAGCCCTCATTTCGTGTTGAGACTTTACAATTGCTGCTGTCAGTTGGTTCCTTTCTTTGCACAAGCTCCCACCCTTTCCGTAAGCACATCTTTCATTCCAGCATCACAAATGTTACAGATCTTCAGTGCCTTCAAACAGATGGAAAGTTCTAACAGATGTCCAGTTCCTCTCAGTATGTGCCTTTTACACCAGGAGAGGAGGATGCTCTATTGAAATCCTTTCTCAGCTTCTTCTGGTCCATGTTTTCGGAAAAGATTTGTGTAGTTTAACCTAAGACCTACTCGGCTTTCTTCAGTAGAGCATCTGGGTCCATGTGGGTGAAGGGTTGTCTGCGCATCTGAAGTTATTGTTATATTGGAATGCCTGTATCAGTGGTAGCAGCCTCCCTCTTCAACCACAGGTTGGATGGCAGACCCTCACGCTGTGATTTCCTGGTGTGTTACCTTTGAAAGTACTTGGCATGCGGTATGACAACAAAAACTGTGGGGCTCTTTGTGTTCTGTCTTATTAGAGCAGGAGTGCATTTGCTCACAAGAACTTTATTCCTGGATTGAAAGAATGCAGCACCATTCATTTCACAGTTCTTTGAATGTTACAGAATCTGTTTCATGGCATCTATTTTGAGGACAGATGATGGCTCAGCTTGAATTTTGCACTAAGAAAGTTTGCTGATTCAAAGTTAATTTGCCTTATCCTACAATTTTAGCAGAGAACTGTTTCATTATTAAAGTATTAGCATAAAAGTAGTGTGAACTGCCCCCAAATTAGGGAACAGAGGAGCAGACCTGGCCAAGGGGCTTGCACATTGTGGCATGGCTGAGGTGTAATGTTGGCAGAGCCCTGACAGTGTAGAACGAGCCAGAGACACGGGCTTAGCACTGAGCCAGATGGCTGCTGCTTGGGCACTACAGCCTGAGAAGGAAGTTCTGACTGGCAGACCAGCTCGTACACCATGTGCCATCACCAGTGACTTAGAAGAAAGAGGGGTTGGTATACTGGCATTTGGCTAGAGTCGGGGCAAGAAGAAGTGATTTTCTGTTGTGTTTTCTTTCTGTAGTGAAAGGATTTGTGAAATTTTAGTCATCTCAGTGCTTTTGATTCGTGAATTCAAATTAATAAGTGACATAAGTTTAACCTAAAATGGTGATTTATTTCCCTGCATTTTATATTTGGGATTATATTAAGAAGCTGTGTCAGAAACCAAGCGTCCGTGGCTCTCATTGAGTTCATAGCTATTGTAACCCAGCTCTTGCTTGTATGGCCAGTGAGGGACAAAGCATCAGAGGCTTTGGGTAGACGCACACTCGTTGTGATGAGAACGCAGGTGCCCCATCTCCCGGTAGGGAGTGGGTGGGGTGGGTGGCTGTGTGTCTTGGTGATGTACCAGGGCTGCTGTCAGCTACTTTCATCTGACAGGCAGCTCTGTTGGGGTTAGAGTATGTATGTGGCAATGTACATTTTCTGTACTTGATGGATTGGTTTATTGAAAGTTCCTATGGGCACTTGAGTTTGAAACTAATTACATAGTAACTATTAATGGCATATTTTAGAATTTATTCATCTTTTAAAATAGTCTGTTTTTAGACTTTTTGTTTGGCTTTGCATCTAGTTTATACAAATGAATACTCTACAGTATGTTGGTAAGTGTTATTGTTAAATTATGAATTTATATTAACATAAAAACTAACTAGAATTCATTTTTTGCATGCAGCTAAAGGTTCAAGAAAGAAAAGACAAGGAAAGGCCAGAGGTGAAGAAGTAGATAAGTTAGCCAGGAGCCACCAGGCACGTGACAGGCGGCGAGAAGGAGGCAGAGAGGACCAAAGGCATCAGGAAGGGAGGACTGAGAGAGCAAGGTCTGAAAGACACAGAGCTCAGCACTCACGAGATGCAGACTGGCGAGATCCCCCAGCAAAGCACATGGAGGACAGAAGTCATGAGAATAGTTACAACAGAGTTGGCAATGGCCGAGAACAAGGCTCGCACAGAGAGCCAGAAGACAGGCATGGCGAGCCAAGGAAGAAGCGGCGAGAGAGAAGAGATTCTTTTTCTGAAAATGAGAAGCAAAGAGCCCGAAATCAGGACAGTGATAATGTTAGAAGAAAAGATGGCTCCAAGTCAAGAGAGAGGAGTAGGAAGCATTCTGGTCATAAAGGAGATGATGACGACAGGTATCAGAACGGTGCCGAGAGACGCTGGGAAAAACCTAGCAGATACGCTGAACATTCTAGAGAATCGAAGAGAAGTCAGGACCGGAGGAGAGAAAAGTCTCCAACAAAACACAAATAACTCTAATGACAACTGGACTCGCCTTACATTCAGTTCAATGTCCTTTTTACATTGATGGATTTTATAGAGAACTCTGTATAAAGTACCTGTTTGTAAATTTTAAAGATTTTTTTTGACATGTTTTATAATTGATATATCTCAAGGTTCTTTGTGTAAAATCATAAAGAAAAGGGACTCAACAAAGGGGTAAATCTTATGTTTTGTGAATAAAAGGAACAAATGTTCATTGAATCATTGATTTTTTTAAAAACACTTTTCTATGTGTCTAATTACTACAGATTACCATAAATATTACTGGCTTTTATGTATAATCAAAGGCTAAAATAGATAAACCTTTTCTACTTTTGACAGTGAGGTACTATGACAAGTTCCCATGTGTAGGTTTCTAAAACCTCAGGTGTTTGGGAGGAACTAAGTATGTCTTCCTCTAGAGAGCTGAACTTGTTAGACGTCCTGGTTCCGAATCCATGGCTTTTCTAATGCTCTCTCTTCTCAGACTGCTGGGCAGTTTCACCTGTAAGGTTCCTGGGCTTAAAGCTATTTGCCAGCTCTAACGTTATGTCAAGGTGAGCTGATATATATTTCATTTTACTGTGGATTAATCATTTAAAAAGCATAGGTACATGAACTACCTATGAAGCAATTCCAATTTTTTACATGAATGGGAAAGATTTTCTTCATCGTAACTTTTTCAAAATATATAAGCGTAGTTATTACTATGGAGATAAAAATGTTCCCTGAGGCCTTAGGTTGATGGGCAGGTCCTCATCCCACTTGTTCAGTGGATTTCTTACATTTGTTCTCCTTAAAGTGCATAGGTCCAAGTTTAGCCAAAGTGTGGCTATTAGTGGGACTTACTGGCACACGTCATTAATCCAGCACGCAGGAGAAATTTAGATATTTTGCACACATATTTACTTTCTCAGCTTCCTTGCTTGGCAGTTCTATTCCTCAGTCCTTACCACTTCTGACATCTTTAGAGCTGTGGCTGAAGTCTCTTCTTGACAGGCGCTTTGATCACTGCCCACCCAGCTCACCTGGCTTCACACCACTGTTCTCTGAGCTCTGTCTCTTCAGAACTTCTCATCTGTTGACTTGTTGGCACCTTCTCACTTCATTTCCTTTGTTCTGTAGCCTGGCCCTTGAAAAGGATGAGGAAATGAATGGGCTAGTTTAACTCTTCAACCCTTTAAGAATGGTGTTTGTCTCTTAGACAAGGAGGAGACTTCAGTCCAAGAAGCCAAAGGACTCAGATCTTGTGGTTGTTAAGTGTCAGAGCCAAGTTTTCTTCTAGCTCTGCCCCCCTCCAAGCAGAACTGGGATGGGAGAGCCCTTGGACCTGTTGACTGACTAGCAGCTTCTTTACCGGACTGTGGGGGCCTGGGCAAGCTAATCCTGTCCTTGTCCTATTCCGTAGGATTCTTCCAGTACCTGCTTTACAAAGGTCTAACCATGAAATAACACAAAGGAAGCAGTCAGTGTTCTCCCTTCCTTCCCCATCACAAAGGACAGACTTCTAAGGACATTTGAGCTCTTTGACGGGCTTCTTGGGATTGCTTTCTTTTATCTTACCTAAAGTGGCATTTAACCTTTTTCTTTTTAAATGTTAGAGTAGCCTTGTAGGGAAGCTTTAGGGAGCTTAGGTGTGATGTAGGTATGACAAAAGTAACTTCTATAATTTTTCTTGTGTTTCTTACGTTTACAGCCATTCAGATTTTCCATTCATTTATCTGTTAAGTTCAACCTGATTCTTAGGCCATGTCACCGCTTGTTGTCAGGAAAAAAAATCTTTTATAGTTACCAGTGAGTTTGCTTAGGATTTTTTTTTAATTTTGAGATTATAATTAAATCATTGCTTTCTCTCCTTTCCTTGAGCCAAGTCTTCTCATGTGTCCCTCTTTGCTCTCCTTCAAATTCATGGTCTCTTTTCATTGTCATTGCATGCATATATGGACACGTCTACACATGCATATTTCTAAATACAACTGCTCAGTCGGTGTGTTACTCAACTGTATGTTTTCAAGGCTGACCATTTGGTACTGGCTAACCATCTGGTACACTCCTTCCCTTCCTGGGGAAGCCTACTTCTCCCACTCTCAGCATTCCGTATCTGCCTGTAGTTCTGTGTGGAGAGTTAGGTCTTTTGGCATTTCCCCTATACCCTTTGGGAGGTCCATTGGGTCATCCCTGCTCAGCTCTCGCTTACCAGTCGTGCGAGCTGCTGAGACCTCAGGAGTGTAACTTCTGGTGTTAGGAGTAGGCACTGCCTCACAGCAAACTCCCACCAGTGAACTTTCCATTCTGACTGAAAAAATCTTTTTTACTTTGATTTCATGTTGACTTGACAGACTTTATGGTGTTTATACCCTGAGAGTGTTTAGAACCCTGCCATTCCTTTTTCAAGCCAGTTACTGTAGAGGGCAAAAAAGTGCTTGAGCACATGGGTATGCTCTGGAGAAGCCAGGAAAGTTAAACTCCCAGGCATCCTTCAAAAGGACAGGCGTTAAACTGGCCTCCTGGAAGACTAGGAATTGATGCAGTTTACAGCCTGCTAATCCCTTGCAGCCTAGAGAGCCAGGTTCTTCGCCCCTCTCCTAGAACAATCCCAGACCCTCTGCCCCTGAACCCTGGAGCGTTACCTCTAGGCCATAAAACTCATCCTTCCGAGAGATGTCATTGATACTTTACAACAGCCTAAGTGACTTCTGCCTTATCTCAGGGCCAGGCATTATGTTTACCTCAGTTATTTTCCTTTGACCTGGATCTGCAACATTGTTACTAAGTCAACAAGAATCCATTTTAGAGCTTGAATGTAAACTTAAGCTTTGTTATACTCTCCGGGTTGAGTTCATTGTTATCAGTAAAACTTTTCTGAAATTGTGCTATGCTTAAGTATGTCAAAAATCAACAAGCTGATGTCAGCCTTCAAAAAAGTCTTGGCCAAGCACCAGTTACTTAAGGCTGAACTAAGTTCTATTCTTCCTCCACCAGGATCGTTTTTCCTGCAGGTATAAAGCCCTGCTTTATAAAGGCCTGGAGGGTGTCCCACAGTTTACTGTGTTTTCCAACTTCATGAAGCATCTTCCAGAGCTGTACATTCTCTCCCTCTGCTCCCCATACACTCGGCAGAGTGAGTGCTTCTTCAGCTATGATGAACTTCAGTGTTGACTGATGTTGGGGAGACACTGGGGGCCCAGGGTGACCCTAGGATCACCCATTGCTGTGCACATCTCACTGACTCATCCAGACTCTAATCCAACATCACCACACTGCCTTGTCTCCTAACTCCAACCTCTTCTTTGGTTTCCTCAACCTTGGATATGATACAACATCCTTCCACTCATAGCTCTCACGTTTCCTTCCAGATGTCCTTGGAATTTGAGCTTGTATCATGTGCCATTACAATGCATAATATTTGGACCTAGTAACATCTGTCTTTTATGGTTCCTGAAACTAAAAGCAGGACAATCTCAGTCCTCATCCTGGCCCCATGCCCATGCTTTGGGATGAGCTGTAGACCTCCAATCCAGCTCAGACCAGTTATATACAGGTAAAGAGTGGTTACTCATCTACCCACAGTCGTGACGTGTATATCTGTGTGTGCTGTGGAAAAGGGCAGGCGTCTGGCTAAAGCAGAAGTGACTGCTTTTAGGGAAAAAGCTTTATATCCACTAGCATGCACATTAATTGGATACTTTAGAAACCTCGTATTTAGATCTGGCTGGGTTTTAATCTCACCTTTCCTCCTTTCTGGCTGTAGACCCTTAGAGAGGCTCTAACATCTGCCATAATTTTTATGATAGCACTGTGGAACAGTGATAGTACATATTTGGAGGAGTAAGAGTCTCTAGAGCACACCTAGTGCATGCCGGGCACTAAGAGCTCCGTGTTGTCATTACTGTCACCATTCCTTATTTTCATTACAACGTCATTGTCATTAAAGTTGACCTGGTACCGCTAGACAAGAAATTTCACAGACAAATACCGACTTGGGCTAGATAGATCATATCAGTGGAACCAACTACACTATGCAAGCAAATCCAGGCTGTAAGGCTTTCTTCACTCCGTCCAGTCCTGTATACCTGGAGGCTTGTCAGTGACTACCTGTCTGGTGTTTGAGAGGATTAAAGATTTTTATGCTGTTTATGTTAAGATGAATTAGCTGGTTGTTTAATCCATGTATTATATAAAGAGTAGGGAGATAGGATTAAATCTATTGGATCAACTTTCCTCCTGGGATGATTTAGGGGCCCTTATGTGCATTCTCTACAGAGAAGCCTATTCTACTTAACTGGAGATCTCTCTGTAAAACTATGCTGTGGCCAATACAAACTGTTGTATAGATATTTTCCCAAAATTGAAACACTGCCTCCCGGAGAGACAATAGACTTAGCTCAAAAAGTTCTAAGATTCAGAAGGAACTTCCCCAATGTTATATAAGGGGAAAAAAAATGCTGGAGATGGGAGACTTCAATGGAGCTGCCTGCATGTTGGGCAGGAAGCTCCAGCAGTTCAGGATTCATGAGTCATCACCCATGCCGGAGCGAACTTTGCAGTGATATAGCTATCCTTGAGTTACCTATACTAGAAGTAACCCATTTTCTTTAACCCTAATATATTGTTTACCAAACTACACTTAGATACAAGTTTTTCTTTGGTCTGTGTTGTATGATGCTATACCTGGGGAGATGTGGACCAACACCTGTCTCCACCTACCCATCATTCACCCACTTACTCCCAGAGAATGAATGTACATTAGACCAAAAGAAAGGTACCACCAAAGTGCAACTTAGTGAAGTCAGTTTAGTATGGTTGTGAAAGGGAGCAAGAATGATCCAAAATTAGTTGTATCACTGAAAGATATTCCAGAATGGGTGATGGCTCACCAGGTTAGACCCCTAGAACTCACTGCACAAGTTGTGCATAGCTTGACAAGTCAGAGAATCTCTTCCAAGCAACTCAGCTATCACTTCTCCCTTTTCAAGCAGTTCAGCTGGTCCTTTCTCCAGCAGTCTTCTCAGTTGATCTGACCTTTAGGGGAATTGAGTGTCTTGTGTATATCCTCAGTTTCAGGGAGTTCCTAAGCCTTCTGAGTTGTGTAATTCCTGAATCAATGCTCTTGAACATCTCTTTAGAACTTCTGGGTTTTAATGAGCCTTCTATAGACCTTTCTGGATATTGACTAGTGATAGAGAAAATTGCTATACAATAGTCTGGCATGGATTCCCTATTTGGGATGAACAAACATTTAAGTCCCCCTAGAAAATGTCACCCAACACGTGGGACTGTGCTGAGCAACTGCTATTTCTCTCATGAGTAAATGATTCTAGTGAATCTGGCAGCTGCCCCTGAATTTGGCAACTAAAGAATTGACTGACTTGAAAAAAGTAGTACCCATGTCCCCTGTGCCTCAAACTAGTTCTGCAGTGACATACGGTCAAACCTAGGCCGTCTAGAATCCATCATCATAGTAAGGCAATTATCCTCATGTAAAATTACTCATATGTTTCCATAAACACTTGTATGTTTGGGTGTCTTTTATTCCTTTTTCAATTTACTTACTTACACAGGGTCTTGTTGAGTGGTATGTAAGTCAGGATGGGAGCTCAGTAGAAGATCATTGTCTAAGTCCCGTGGAAAATATTAGTTTGCTGTGGAAAACCAGTGTCGCTCAGAGGGAAGCAGGGACACTGGAAGGAGGTCCCTACATTGTTGGAGTGAATTGAATGGTATCTGAAGCAAGCCTCCCCAGTTACATGAGTCAGTGAATTCTGCCTCCGCATATGCTTCTTTGGACTTGGACCACATGTGCTTGGACCCAGTGTAAGGTGAATTCTCATTGACACACAGATTGAAATGACTTGGTGGTGAGCATTACTGTCCCCTCCTTATTCTATTATACTTGCACATTCTCACTGGCTTTTGACCTCAAGTAGGAGGAAGTATCGTGATGGCTATAAAAACAGCAAAGACCTTTGGGTGTCTTTTATTCCTTTATGGAAACATATGAGTAATTTTGAGGATACTCATGAGGATAATTGCCTTACTAGAAACCACTGTTCTATTTTTATAAACTACCGAGAACCTCCTTCCTACAGTATTCTTGGGCTTTGAAAGGTACAGATGCGAGAATCAATTCACAAAACAAAACACCGCTTTAATATTACCAGTAAGGATGGTTAAGTATGTATTTCGAATGCTTTAAGGCACCAGGTTTTAGAGCTCATTATGTTAACCAGTCATGTATTTTCCCATACTACTGTAATATGAACTTCTGAGCAGTAACAAACTGAGCGTTTTCAGTATCACGGAATGGTCTGAAAAATCCCACTCTACACACGATTGCAGATATTCCTTCTTGGAGCACGTCGAATAAATGAAAAGTGAATGTACTGCCATTCCTGATGTTCCAGAATGCTTTTGTTTGTCATCAGACTTTTGTCAAATGAGGGAGGAGCAACACTCTCGTAGATATCTATCGACAGAGGGGAAGGGAGGAAAACTGCCTGTAGCAAGAGATTCTGTGACGGTGCTACAGAAATCCTCTTCATAGCTGCCAACCTGGCCGGTGTTGCTCCCCTCAGCCAAAGCAGGTGTCACTAGACACAGGGGCACTAGAAGGGCAGACAGGAGCGCTGGAAGAGTCTCCAACCACAGACACCTCTTGGTGGTTAGAAGTTCAATTTTATATGCTTTGTAAGACCAGGGTCAAATCTTAAACCCTGTGTCAATGTTCAGAAAGCTTTTGGTGGGGAATAGAGAAAGAGACCCAGTGTCTCCCTTTATCGCTATGCAGTGTTTAATGATGTAGGACTGAGATTCGTTGAATCTTTAAGTTCAGGGTCAACTACCATTAACCCAGTTGTATTTCACACATAAGTGCTTTATGGTAGAACAGGAGAAAGGATGCGAGGATTCATTGGATTTAAAACCTTGAGACATTAACAATAAAATGCATGCATTAAAAATATGACAAAGAAAATTGCAGATGTGAGGGTGTTCCGGATGTGGTGTCTCCAGGGTTAACTCTGGCTGGCTAGACTGGCATCCCATCTTATTTCCACTATCCCTTTTCCATTTCAAAATCTGTGTCCTTCTCAAAGCTTCAAGGTGGGTCAAAAAGAACGGCTTTCCCCACTAGAGGAAGAAGGGCATTCTTCAGCCTAGGGTGCCTGGGGAGCTGCATTCTACTCATGGAGCCTCCTCACAAGTCTCTAGAAAGCTGCTTGATTGGGATTCAGCAATCTCACTTTCAGATACATATTAAAATACACAAGCATGTGAACTAGAGGACATGTTCGAGAATGCTCTGAGTAACACACTCCTCATAGTAGCCAAAACTGAGAAACAGCCCACATCTTTGTTGTATTCAAACCTTGGGGTACAGTGCAGAAATGAACATGATCAGGCCATAGCTAAGTTCAACAGCCTGAATCAACCTAATTCATAAATGTTGAATGGGGAAGCCAATCCCTATGACTCCACTATATATGATCTCCTACATAAAGTCTAAAACAGCAAACGAGTCCATAGTGGTTATCTTTGGGGAGGATAATGGTGGAGAAGTGGTAATCAGGAACGCTGCAGCATTGATACTGTCCCATTCCTAGACATAGGTGTAAGTTACACAGATGTGTTCATTCTGTATTAAATCACGGAGCTCCAAATCCCTAAGATGTGCACACCTTCAGTTCTCTGACAAAGCCAGGTAAAAGCGAGATGTGTGCAGTCACCTGCCGTAAACAGTTTTATGCATTCTTTGGGAGATTACAACATACTGACTGAGGAATCTTACACATAGTCTGCTTCCCTTCTGGGTTTTATTTAGAGGTAAATGCCAGAATTCCGCAACACAGAGACAAAAGATTCTTTGAAAAAAAATGGAGATTCCCTATAAGCTGTGAAATGGAACTAGCCAGGTATTTTCCTCTGACCATTGATTTATGGTTCAGGCAGTGTGTGTTTGGGGGATGGGCAAAAAGGAGGAGCTCACAGAAGCAAATACAATGTAAAGGCCACACTGAAAGAGCAAATTCGGACACCACAGGATTCTCAGAATAGAGGAATAGTGGTAACTGAAGTCTTCCATGATGGACCAATGACAGGAACTAGACAATTTATGAAGAAACGAAAACAAACAACGAAAACTGTAGCCGCAGCAAAAATAAACCCAAAACACACAATTGATTAAATTAACTTTTCTGATACTAAAAAGCATAATTCAAAGTAGGAAGGTTTGAGATTTTAAACAGTTATACATGTGAGGAGAAATGCAGACCTTACTGTATTGCATACAGAAAGCCCAGAGTTTTATCACCCGCATTCCATGAATCTGGGTGTGCTGTCACATGCCTGCAATCCTAGCACCTGGGAGGTGGAGGTAGGAGGATCAGGAGTTCAAAGTCATCCTTTCTGATAGAGCAAGTTGAAGCAAACCTGGAATACACGATACTGTATCTTTTTTTTTTAAATCACATCTGTAATTTAAATGAGGCAATTATAGAAACAAAACATTATGAAACTTACTGCATCCTGTTCAGCTTCAATGAAGGCTATGAACTCCAGGGCCAGGGCTGCAACTGGAGGTAGACCGTTAGCAGCATGCAGACTGGATTGGAAGAGAGGAGTCTGGGTCACAGAAAGCAGGGTAAGAGGGGCTGGGAAGTGTGTCATAGGCATAGAACTTGCTTAGAATAAAGTTGACTTCTATTAGACATAATCGCTCTGGAAGTCATGGAATTTCTATTACACTGAAAGCAACTTTATCAAGTTACGATCGATGACCCCTGTGATCAAACACAGGAAACACTGTCCCAACCCTACTAAGACAACGTTAACTACACATTTTCAGTTAAGCAGAAGGGAGCTGAGGATCTAAACACTTTCATGACTAAAACTCAAAGAGAGCGTCCTCAGCTGCTCTACCCTCAGAGAACAGCTGGGGTGGGACAAAGTTGCTGCAGATCTAGTAAGGGGAGAGTGGCCATGATTTTAGCATAGTTTTAAAGGGAAAATACAGGATGGCGTGGCGACTCAGAAATCCCAAGAGCCTCTCAAACAGGAAGATAGTTTGCTCTCCTCACATCTTTTCCACAGAGCTTTACTAGATGATAGAGAAAAGGCCAAGACAATGAAGAAGTGTACCTATTTCCAAGAAGCACAGGCTGCGGGGCTGGGGATTTAGCTCAGTGGTAGAGCGCTTACCTAGGAAGCGCAAGGCCCTGGGTTCGGTCCCCAGCTCCGAAAAAAAGAACCAAAAAAAAAAAAAAAGAAGCACAGGCTGCGGTTTGAAGGATGATGGGGAAAAGAAGAGAATTGCTGTAAAGACAGGCTTGTTTCTTGTAGGGAGCTAAAGTCTAATGGTAAAGCTGAAGTGAAAGGGAATCTACAGGCATTGAAGGCACCTCAGCTCCAAAGTAAGGATTTTCAGAGCACCAAATAACATGGCGAAGAGTAGATGTATCGGTATTCAGAAGGCAAGAGGCAGGAAGAGGAACCTAGAACCTCTACAATTACCAAGACCTTCAGTTGCACTGTAGGAAATGTTCACGCTCCAACCTTGGCAAATCCTACTGAAGTATCAACTCTACACTCACCTCAATTGCAGACAGCATAAGAGGCCAACTGGAAAAGGTATGCTTTCTGGAGAAATGCTGTGTTAACCTGTTTTCTCAGAGTGCACTAGGTGGAAACTTCTCGGAACCTATGAGCGCGACCCTAGTGAATACTTCTAGTCATGGAGGATATGAAGCCTGAACCAGCCAGCTTCTGTAACCAGGCTAAGCTCCTAGCAGTGGGACTGGGCCAGCAACCCAGCCCAAAAATCTATGACCCACAACCTGCCCTGACTCTAAAATGCTCTGGGACAATGATGGCTTAGAGCTTGTGGGAGGGGCCAACCAATGACTGGTCTAATCTGAGGCCCAAGACACAGGAGAGAACTCATGCCTGTCATTGCCCAGAAACCAGAAGCTGATGGCAGAGAGACCTAAGGTACAACTAAATATGACTGCCCCCCTCCTCAAAACCCATTCCTAATAATATTCTGCTCTAGTCATTGGATTGGTGCCTAGCCAGTCAGAGACATTTCTCCCAACAGCTGATGGGAACAGATGCAGAGATCCACAGCCAAACATTAATCAGAACGGGGAACCCCTTGGAAGAGATGGGAAGGAAGGATTGTAGGAGTCAGAGGAGTCAAGGACACCAGGGAAAAACAGCACACAGAATCAACTAAACAGGGCTCATAGGGTCTCACAGAAACTGGACCAGCAACCACAGAACCAGCTTGGATCTGCATCAGGCCTTCTGCACACATGCTGTGGCCCTTTAGTTCTGGGGTTTGTATAAATCCTAACATAGGGGTGGTATTATCTTTGATTCTTTGCTGTCTCATGGGACCTTTTTCCTCCTAATGGGTTGCTTTGTCCAGCTTGGTATGAGCCTATCTGCCTAGTCTCATTGCATCTTGTAATGTTAGGTTGATATCGATGGGAGACTTGCTCTCTTCTGAAGGGAAATAGAGGAGCTGTGGATCTAAGGGAGAGGGAATGGGAGGAGGGACTAGGAGGAGGAGAGGGAGGGAAGGCTATAGTTGGGATGCATTGTGTGAGAGAATAAATAAAATACATTTTAAATAAAATACACAGAATCAAGCCCACTTGATTATCAGTCATTGGAACGAGATTCCCAAGATAGTGGAAATGTTACAAGAAGAAAATTGTGTGTGATTTCAAATCCCCATGGTGTGTACAATTGAAGAGCAAGTGGCGAAGGTAAATAATCTGTGAGGAAGATAGTAAATATCAGGAAAGCCAAAGAAAGGTAGCCATTAAACAACCTATGTTTCCTGTCCACGGAGCCAAAACATAGGTGAGGATGAGCTCTGTTGCTAAAACCTCATGTCTCCTTCCAAGGTATAATTGTACACCAAGGTGCAGTTCCACCAATGTTCACCTGAAGAAGAAGCAAGAGTTTCTGAGGCTTACAGAGCGTGGGTGAGGGGTTATGGTCCTGAGCAGATGAAACCCTAAATCAGTTACATTGGAAGGTCTGTACCCAGAAGGGATGGCTTTTCCATGGCTGTGCAAAAAATTCCACAGCTGCACCTGTCCCTTGCACCCTTTGTGAATGGACACCTCAAGCTTGCTCCTTCAGGTGCACTATCATGCTTTTACAGCAGATTTCTAAATCTTCCAGATGCCAGAGGTGACGATGTCACTTATATAACGAACCTTTTCCTAGAGGATCACCAGGATAACATCCCATAATGAGCATTTACGAAGATAACTTTATGGAGCACCCTAAATGGTCTTTGCCATTCCTGCCCAAACTTTCCCCTAATTCCAATGCTGAATATTTTGATTACCACCACCCCCCTCATTGGACTGTTGTTGAAAATCTCATCTTGGCAAACTATTCCTCCAAATGGGGAATGCTTAATTGCAAAGTACCAGGGAAGTACTTTAGCTGGTACATCACTCGCCCAAGCAACAATAGCTGCTTTTCCACTGGAGCCTATGACTTCCCTTATTACAAGTTTTTGTCTAAATTTCCAGTCAGTCCCATGGCCTTAAGTCTAATGAGGGAGCTGATTCTCTCTATAACCATCTGTACCACTGTTGCACTAGCTGGTGCCTCTTGCTTGCACTTACATCAGTGAAGCATACAGGCTCCACACTTTAATCCTCCAAGTCCTTAATTTGGGGGCTCAATCCTTCCCAGTGTCCTTAGTAGCAATTTTTGGCAATAGAAGCTCTGGATCACAGGGAAAAGGCCTCCAGGCCAGTCTTGCCTTTATTTCCTCAAATCCTGCAACCTTTGCGTACAGCAATCAATTCTTACTTTCAGGGGAGTGCAGTGAAGAACTGTGGGAGTAGACAGGGTCTATTTAGGACTTTCTTAGCCAATCCTAGGGAGGTGATACCATCATCACCCACAACCCAGCTCTAGGATTCTCAGTGGGATGACCTTATGGCTGCTGGGTACATTTGTCCCTCTCCTCATACAAGATACTCTTGCACATTCACATCTATAGACTGAGGCCATTGCAGACTTTTCCCAGTCACCTTAGTGGGTAAGCAACTGTGCCTTACCCAATCATAAAGCTCCTAAGAATTCCACAGCTGCACCTGTCCCTTGCACCCTTTGTGAATGGACACCTCAAGCTTGCTCCTTCAGGTGCACTATCATGCTTTTACAGCAGATTTCTAAATCTTCCAGATGCCAGAGGTGACGATGTCACTTATATAACGAACCTTTTCCTAGAGGATCACCAGGATAACATCCCATAATGAGCATTTACGAAGATAACTTTATGGAGCACCCTAAATGGTCTTTGCCATTCCTGCCCAAACTTTCCCCTAATTCCAATGCTGAATATTTTGATTACCACCACCCCCCTCATTGGACTGTTGTTGAAAATCTCATCTTGGCAAACTATTCCTCCAAATGGGGAATGCTTACTTGCAAAGTGATGGGTGAGGGCTTACGGATGAGCACACAAGAGACTTTAAAGAGACTGGAAAGTCTGCACCAGGAAGGAATGATGGCTTCCCATGGGCATGTAGGAGCCCCAACCTACCTATCTACACACTCTATATTTGTACGCTTCCTATCTGTACACTCTAGCCTCTAGCTGAACCCACATGTAATCTTGCATATATCTGGTGGGGGCGGGTGGCTGGATGCTCAGGGAAGGGTGCCATGACACTCCCTACAATCCCAAAGCGATGCAAGTTATGGCAGAAGGATTCAGCAACTATAAACAGAGAAAAATAACTCAGTGTATGTAGAACGTCTGTATGGAGAATCTGATGCTTTATTCATGTCAAAAAATTCAAAACGTTGTTTACAGTAGAATAGAAATTCTACAGTTTCAGAAAATACAAGAACAATAAGAGCTTGCCAACTTCTTTCACGAGGCCTGCTTGTCCTCATATGCTGACTAGAGAAGGACCTTTGAGAAGAGAGAGTTCCAGCCTACTGCACACACCTACAATAGCTATACTGAAGGACTGACTGCTAAACTCCAGTGGAAGAATTACTCAGCCGTGACTCAAGAAGCAATGGTGTGAGTACTTTGGAGAAGTGTTCGGGTGTTTTGTAGAAACAGCTAGTCATATATTTACCTTACTACTTGGCAATTCCACATCTAGGTACTTAATCCAAAAGTAATTAAAACACGCTCACCAAAGCCTGATACCCAGCCACCCTATTGATCAGAGCTAAACACTGCAATCAGCCTGCGTGGCCATCAACAGTGGCAAGACAAATCATGGCGTGCAATAGAAGGCTCAAGAAAAACCTTCCCCATCGACTCAGGAGGATGAAGCAGAAACACAAAAACGTCCATAACAGCCTTGGTTACAGGAAACCGTCCTTTTTCAAAGACAAAACAAAACACTGCCCTTATAAAAACACATAAATCATACAAACGATAGAAAACATTTTTTACAAATATGGGTGTACTTGTTCTGAGTATATATGTCTGTGACAAAATGGCTCAGCAGAAAACATTTTTAAAACCACATGCTCAGTGAAAGAAGGCAGGCACATCAAAAACAGTCCTGCAGGGTTTCGGGTAGACAGGAGGGACCACCGTGGAGCTTAGGAGGGGACAGATGAGCTCTCCATCTTCACAGGGTTAGGGATTCTGTGGTGTATGTATCCATCAAGATAGCTCATGTTATGTTACACGTCTGCCCATTTCATTCCTGTGAGTTATACCACAATCAATATGGCTGGAAACCAACAAAACACTCAACTGACAGTGTACTTTGAAGATTTCAACCAAATATTCCTAGTTCAGCTCCAACTTCCAAATAGGAAACATTCTTCAGCTTAATACAGCTCAGTTTTCTATCCGAGGAGCTGGACTAGAGCTGAGAAGGCAGCTCAGTGGATAATAGCACAGCTTGCACAGGCTGGAAGATTTGAGTTCAAATCTCCAGACATGATGTAAAAAGCTTGAGAGGGCAGTGTATACACCTGTAACCCCTAGCACAGGGAGAGGGTTAGGAGGAGACTGGAGACTACCTAGGGCTTTCTGGTCAGCTAGACTACCTCTGGGTTCACAGAGACGGTGTCTCAAGGGACTAAGACAGAAGTGATAGAGACACCCAGGTTCTCCTCTGGCCTCTGGGCACGTATGTAGGCACAAGCCCTCACACACATGGACCAGCACCACAACCATACACCACACATGAAAGCTGAAGCAACTTCCTATAAGATTATTTAAAACTTTTTCTTTGCTTTCTTTAAGTGAGTTATAATTATATAATTATTATATATAACTATAGTATATACTATATCCTATTATATAGTATGCATTTAAATTATATAATTATAATCTCATAGCAGCTCAAAGCCTTTGTAAAAATTTATTTTTCTTTTCTCTCCCGGGTTTGATTGGCTGTCAGTTATGAAGCTGCTCTGAAGCCTCGTGTGTTCAAGTTCGGATCTCAGTGTCTGCCAGGGTCAGTGTTCATCCTAGCAGGGAGTTTTACTAGTATTTCCTTCCTTCCGAGGACACTTAAAACAAAAATTCAGCCCATGCATGTTTGCCAAAGACTCTATGTGAAAAAAGTATAAATCTTGGCAGTATTATAATCTCACTAGTCCCACATCCCTAATTAATTTGTCATTAAATATAATTAAGAAACTTCGGTAATTTAGTTTAAGAATCTGCATAAGTTCCAAAGGGTAATTAAAAGCTTTCTTTAATTGATTGGAAGACAGAAGAAAAAATGGAACCCAGAGGAGCCTTTCCACTTTGTTTCTAGAATTTTCAAAGGTGCTTTGTTGAGCTTAGGTAACTAACACAAAAGCGCATTACGTTGGGTAGGCAGACTTTCTTCTTTGATAAAAATGTTTGTTATTACATTTCAGTGAGAAATCAAATACTCTCATAAAGAAATTCTTAAAAGCAACAGAAAAGATGAGAATACTATAAAGTCAGAGTCAATTACTCCAATACAATTAGTTAACAGTTTATTATTTTATTTATTAGTTTGCCTTTTAAAAATGTTTTATTAGCTATTAATAGCACATCAAAGAATAGTTATTTGTGCTAATTTGTAGGGTAGAATTACAGGTGTGTTTCACTAGAAAGACTCAATGCTTCGACAGCCGGAAGTCTGGGGAATGTCAACTAGGATCACTTTCAAATTTTGGCTTAAATATTTTGGGGGCTCACATTGACAGTAGGAGCTACAGGTCGTGAAACTTTGATGAGGGTCAGCATGTGGGTTCCACACAAGCAGGATGGTTTGTTTCTGTGATGATTCTGTGGAATGGGCTTACTCCAAAATCTCTCTTTGGCTAAGGATGTAGCTCACTGGAGTCTCTCCTTCCAGCGGGCTCTGTTCCTTAGGACCTATGACCCTTAAAACCACGGGATTAGTACAGTAAGCTTTGTCCTCAGTAATGTATTATACTGAAAGAATAACACACACAGACACACAGACAGACACACGCACACGGAGACAGACAGACAGACGAGAGAGAGAGAGAGAGAGAGAGAGAGAGAGAGAGAGAGAGAGAGAGAATGAATCCAAATCTGTATTGTTCATCAATTCTGTATCCTAAATATTACTATGGTTGATTTCAAGCTGCCCGCATGTGATCACTGAATCAGAGTTTAGGGTCAGGAGGAAGATGTGATCCACCATAGCTTATACTGTCTGTGGCTATGAGAAGTCAAGTTAAGGTCGGGGATATAGCTCAGTGGTAGAGAACTTGCTTATCCCATGTGAGACCCTGGATTCAGTCTCTAATACAGAGAGGTAGTAGAGGTGAGGAGGAGGAAGAGGATGAGGAGGAAGAGGAGGAGGAAGAAGAGGAGGAGGAGGAGGAACAGCAGCAGCAGAACTAGCAGCTAAATTCATTGATGTTTGACACATGTCTCAGAGTGAAAGCAATTTTCTGTTTCTCCCCTGCCTGCATCTCAACATGGACTTTATATTGGCTTCTCTATCTCTTCCTCCTGGGTTCTGGGGGGGCCACTTTGTTTTATTTTGGTTTTAGGCATTAGGATACTTCATCAGTCTTCTTGCTAAATATATTCTCCTTCTGCACATTGCCATCTCTTCTTTCAAAAATACAAATTACTGTTGGCATTCTGTGATTGTAAAGAGAACATATGTTGGTTATTTTAAAAGTTGGGAAATATACAGGTGATTTTTGTTATTTTTGAAATAAAGTGATATGAGACAAGATTCCACAGGTTCATTTTGTCTTGGGGCCTACCGTTATTTAATTTTAGTTTTTATATGTATGAGTTTACATGTATCTGCATGTAACTAAAAGCACTCGAAACGTGCCTGGCACCAAAAGAGGCCAGAGAAGGTGTTAGAACTCCTAGAACTAGAGTTACAGATGGTTGTAAGCCACCATTTTAGGTGCTGGGAATTTAAGCAAGGTCCTCTTGGAGACCAGGAAATACTTTCTACTTCTGAAATATCTCTCCAGTGTCTTAGAAGAGTATTTAAACTACTCACGAACTCTTAAAAGAATATTTAAACCATTCATGAACTCATAGTCTAAAGTCAATGATGTTTTAGTTCTGATCGTCGCACTCTGTGTATTCGTGTGCATGTAAAACATGTGACTTCTTATCCCATTTTCCCCCTTAATTAATCTTCACTGGTAACATAACGAGATTTAGAATCACCAAGAAAACACCCTTCTGGCCTCATCTATGAGAACACCCCCAGAGAGGCTGAACTGTGGGAGAAGATCCAGTCTTACTGTGGGTGGTACTGTTTCGTGGGCTGGGGTCCGGAATGGAATACGAAGGAGAAAGCTGGCCAGGGACCTGTTTGCATCTCCCTCTCTGCTTCCCGACTGCAGATGTAATGTGACCTCTTGTTTGAGCTCCTGCATTCCCTTCCCTTCACAAAGTGTGAACCAGGCATTCTGTCATAGCAGTGACTGCACAGTAACTGACACAGTAAGCTGGCACCGGAAGCGGGACCGTCATTCTCAGACGCCTTATGACAGGTTCTTAGGCCTTTAGGATGGCTTTGCTGGAGGGATGTGAAGAGGTTGGAAATACTGGCTAGAGAGGACCTAGAATGCTAGGTGGGCCATTATGATGTGAGTGGAAGACCAGAGTGCATAGGGAGATGTGGATAGGGGAAGCCTAGATCATGTGGTTTCGGAGGGGAACAAGGACTCTACCGACCATGAAGTTATTCTGGCAAAGAATCTGACTTTATTATGTGTTCCAGTAACTTGATTGAGGCTGAATTTTTTAAAAATTATTATTTATTATTAAATATTAAAAATACAATAAGAAATAATTGGTTAAGGAAATTTCAAAACAGAACAACATTCAGGCTATGCTATGCCCTTACTTTGATTTGAGTGTAGAAAGCAGAAAAAGATGAAGCCGAGGGAAAATGGAGTCTGAGCGGGTATAAACGTGTGGACAAGAAGGGCATAGCTAGAGCATCTGTAATTGTTAAAGACATTAACACCACTAAGAGAAACCTAGTGCTTGATAGGTGCAAGTTTACTTTGAAGGAGATAAACAGATCCACAATATCCTAACTGAAGATATTCCCTGAGAAAGCATTTCTTCAGATTCAGTTGGTAAGCTACACAGAGACCATCACAGCTTTGGTCCAGGGGAGCCAGACTACTTCTTGAGATGCAGCAGAACTTGAAACATTCACGTGATACTGGTTTTGCTGGCACAGAGACACCAGCCTGAAAATGTCATAGAGTCTTGCACCACAGCTCCAGACAGTTGATGAGGGTAAGAGTTGTGTGGAGGGATTAGAATCTCTATAAGAGGCCCCCAAAGGCCATTTCTGAAGCTGAGGATGTGAAGCCTAGTAGCTTGGGAGAGCATAGAGCGCTGGAGATAAGGTGGCCACAGGACATCTGCAAGGAAAACAGCGTGGGCATGGAGTAGAGTCAGCCTAAGAAAGGGGAAATACTTGCTTCAGGAGGCAGGGCTGGAGAGGTGGCATTCCTCAAACCCATTGAGCCCGTATGATTCCATCCCAAGCTCCAGATGCCAGACAGGGGGCTACTGTGTTTGATGTCTGTGCTCCTGGGTTTTCCTTTTGCTTTGCTCTGATCTTTCTTTGCTATGCCCCTGTATCTCACTTTTGGAACCTATTTACCTGCATGTTGGTAGTTTGTAACTTGCTTCTTAATTTTACAGGTGTTTAAAGCTAAGCACTGAGTTGGACTTTTGAGTAGTTTAGGGACTGCTAATGACAAGGAACTTTTAGACAGACAGAGAGAGAGAGAGAGAGAGAGAGAGAGAGAGAGAGAGAGAGAGAGAGAGAGAGAGAGAGAGAGAGATTAAATGTATCTTTCTTCATGAAATAAGGCTTCGGGGCCAGGACAGAATGACATGATTTAACATTTGACAAGGAGTAGAGTTATAATGCGTGAAACCCGGATTTGCGGTCACTGTCTATACATACCTCTGTGTGTATCTGTGAGCGCATCTCCATAGACCATCACTGCAAAAGGAAGACCCAACCTGAGTTTTGGTGGCAGCACCTTAGTGGCTAGAGTCCTGCACTGAATAAAAGGGGAGAAAACAGGTTGAGCTCTGACTGCTTTTGTCTTATTCTGCATTCTGACCACAGAAGCAATGTGATCGGCCATTTAAGCCCTTCTTTCTTCCAGTTGCTGTTTAGTCTGATATTTCATTTCAGCAACGAGAAAAGCAACCAGCACTGGCATCAAGCTCTATCGGCCATTTAGTAACCTGTTTTTTTCTTAAATTTCTTTCTAATACTTTATTAATGTTTCTCACATCATTAACTATCTCTCAACAACTCAATTTCATAGCTTTGCTGTGTTCTTACACACGAGTGAACCAGAATGGCTGGTCGTTTATATTGCTTCTCAGTGTTCACCATTATAAATACCACTGAAAGGAATGGAGCATAAAAGGTGTTCTCCTGTGACTAACGTTTATCCTCCTACTTTGGAAGATGGAGAATTGTCTGTAGTGGTGTTAGAACAACTTCTTCCTGGGTTTTGCCCTGCTCAGCTCTATTCAGCAGCAACTTGCTTTTCTCCTACTATCTCTTCAATTCCTCATCACTAACAACCCTGTGTATAGGACTGTATTTTGAATCCTGAGTCAAATATATTAGCCATTTGAGAAATGGTACTGTGAAAACACACACACACACACACACACACACACACACACACACACACACACACACACACACTGTAGCTGTTTTCAGACATACCAGAAGAGGGCATTAGATCTCATTACAGTTGGTTGTGAGCCACCTTGTGGTTGCTGGGATTTGAACTCAGGACCTCTGGAAGAGCAGTCAGTGCTCTTAATCACTGAGCCATCTCTCTAGCCCAACATGTAATTTTTAAAAGCTGCCAAAAAGTTTTTTCTAACTCTGTATTCACCAAAGTCACTCTTGTCCCTGTACACTGATGACACAATTAACTATTGATATGACATCCACACAAACTATCCAAAACATTGATTCCAAACAAATAGAGTGGTATTGCCACTCCGTTGTGGCCACCTCTGGAATGGAAACAAGAGAGCAGCTGTCCTCAGCAAAGCCAGCATTTGCCACAGAGATGACTCATCTGTCCATGGGAAATGATAGGGGTACAATATCTTTCTTCTTGAGAACTGCTCTTGTCTCCTGCTGCCCTGGAATTTGGCTCGATCGACACCATTTTGGGTAAGTCATAGAAGTCATAGATCAGTGAGGAAAGGACAAAGCAAGAGGAAGAAAAAGTGTAACTGCAAATTAAGAAAGAGTAGCACAACTTGATTTGTGGTCAAAAGATAACACCTAAAATTCTTATTTTTTAATTCTTATTTTATGTGTTTATGATTCAGCCATGGCCCCCACCCCAGGTCCCTCCTCACAGTTCCTCATCTCATTTCTCCTCCCCGTCTCTGAGAGGATGCTCCCCACCCCAGGCATTCCCCCTCCCTGGGGTCTCAAGTCTCTCAAGGATTAGGTGCATCTTCTCCCACTGAGGCCAGGCCAGGCCGTCCTCCGCTGTCCATGTGTCAGGGGCCTCGGACCAGCACGTGTATGCTGCCTGGTTCATGGCTCGGTCTCTGGGAGCTCCCTGAGGTCTGGGTTAATTGACACTGCAGATTTCCTATGGGGTTGCTTGCTCTCTTTCGCTTCTTCAATCCTTCCCCAAACTCAACCATAGGGATTCCCAACTTCAATCCAGTGGTGGGGTATAAGTATCTGCATCTGTCTCAGTCCGCTGCTGGTAGTGCCTCTCAGAGGACAGCCATGCCAAGCTCCCATATGTAAGCACATCTTAGCTTCAGTAATAGTGACAAGGCCTTAGTGTCCTCCCCACTGCCATGAGATGAATCCCATCTTGGGCCGGTCGTTGGACCTCCTTTCCATCAATCTCTTCTCCTGTTTTGCCCCAGCAGTTCTTTTAGACAGGGACAATTCTAGGTCAGAAATTTTAACTGTGGGTTAGTAACACCATTTCTCCTCTTGAGGCCCTGTCTATCTACTGGAGGTGGACTCTAAGAATTCCCTCTTCACACTGTTGGACTTTTTTTTTTCAGAAATATAAGAACAGAAGTGGCACAACTCATTGTATAGATGATACATTGTAGAAATAAAGTAAAAGCAGTTTCATTTCTCCAACCTTGCTGGCAACCTGGTAGGAAACCAGAAACTATTTATATATAAGGCTGTAGCCGTGGAAGGACTACAGACAATATTCTTTTTAAATTCAATTTTATCTCTCTCAAGTGAGTAATCTATCTAGACTTTCTTTTATATAGACACTCTCCTCTACAAGTATTGAATTATCGGCCAGTCGGGTCCCTCAGAGCCAGTCCCACAGACTCAGATACATTATATATTCCAACAACATATCCACGGTGCTTTCTAGTTAATTTTTATCACCGCTCTTCCCTGCAACAAAACTAATTTTGTCAATACAACTTGTCCTAATAAAGCCCTATTATGTGAGTCTGGTAGATCAGAACAAATATTTTTTTCAGACAATTTGGATCTGAATTCCCGACTGTCATTTTGTTTCTTTTGTGGCCTTGGTGGGCTGACTTCTCATTTATTCAGCTTCTGACTTGTCACATGTAACTTCCAGGGTTAAGTAATGTAAGAGGCACCACACTTCACAGTGTACTAAGGGACGGCTGACACTCATTTTAAATGGCTACATTCAACTCATCTAGAACTGAGATATTATAATATTTGAGTAAATACTAACAATCCACGATACATATAAAAAGCTTATCTTCATAAAGTTTGCCATCTGGTTGGCCAGTTTGGGGCATCTATCATGTAAATAATAATAATATACCATGCGATTGCAACACAGGGCACATAACAAGAGCTTTCAGCATTCTGTCTGTCTGTCTGTATGTATGTCTTCTCCCTCTGTGTCTCTGTCTCTGTCTCTGTCTCTGTTTCTCTCTCTCTCTCTCTCTCTCTCTCTCTCTCTCTTTCTCTCTCTCAGGTATGTGTCTGTGTGTCTGTGTGTCTGTGTGTGCTGTGTTTGATTGATTTTTATAGTGCTGGCGACCAACACAGGTCTCTCACCCATGCTAGGCAAGTTCTTTCCTACTGAAAGGCACCTCTAGCCCATGATTAGAGCTTTGGTTTAATAGGTGGAGTGAGATTTGTACATTCTGGTGCAGTGGGAAGGTCTTTCAAGAGAGATGGAATACCAAACTCCAAAGACAGTGTGGAAGTGTGAAGTAGGGTTCAGGCTCTGACATCAAATCCATCCGGTATCGGTTCTGACTCTATTGTTCCAATTATGTATTCTAGGACAAACTATTGAAATGCTCCGTGCTACAGTTTCTTCAGCAGCAGCAGCAAGGCCCCTCCCATAGAGCTGTCGGGCCAGTAAGTAAGATTCATGAGCACACAGGTCCTGCCCTAAGGAACACACAGAGCAGACAGACTCGGCTAGTGGGACATATTATAAAGGAGGGCAGAAAGTGAACAGAGTACGTACATGCTCAAAGGTGCCATGGCGCCGAGGGGAGGTTAGAAGACAACTTGTGGGTGTCACTTCTCTCCTGCATGTCGGATTCTCTGGATTGAACTCAGCTCATCCGTTTTGCTTGGTAAGTGTTTTCACTCATGAAGACTTCTCACCAGCCCATGGCCAACTTTTTTTTCATTGGTTATGTAGTTGATACGATCTTTTAAAAAAAAGCAAGCAGAAACGCAACAAGCACCATTTGGTATCTGTAGTGATCATATTGTATTTGATATTCTTCATCAAACTTTTAAATAAAATAGCAAAAAGTTTTCAGGCTATTTAGATTATTAAATTTAAGAGAGTTTCAGAGCCAAAATATATTCATGAATCATTTTAATTCTCTTTAGGGTACACAATTTTTAAAACCTTCTATACTACGGCGTTAATTTTAAAATCAATTTCTTTCCTGAAGCTGTTTCTATTAATAACTTTATCCCATTATCCTTAGATATCATCTTACTTTATTAACTTTGTCTCTCACAAAATTATATTTATTGTGCTCATAATAACAAGCATACAATTGGCTATAAAACACAAAAGACAGTAACCACGATGTTATTAATATACCTATAAGATAAATGTGATCGAATTAGATACATTTACATCTCTGATGTATAACCCCGCAGCAGAGGTGCTAAACAATAGAAACACATTTTGATTATCTATTAAATAATGGAAAATCCAAATGTTAAATGTTAGTGTGTCGTAAAACTTGGCTATTTGCTATATTCCCTCTAATTCTGTGTTTTTCTTCACACTTGACTAAAATATTATGAGTTTCATAAAACCGAATAAGCAAGTACCATAAAGAAGTAGTTTTAGAGAATAATTTTTATCAGTTTGAGTTGGTGCCTGGTTTGAAAGTTAAGAGGATATGAACACTGACTTCACAGTGAATACAGCACACATCTGGAGGGGAGTAGGAATTGTTCGGTCCAAGTTCAAAAGAGAAACTTGAGCAGGTGAAAGAGTTATGAGTCACAAGTCAATGGACCAAGGTTAAGACGCACTGTGGATAAAGCGGAAAGAAAAAGAAATTAAACCTATTATAGGTGGGGATGGAGTTATAGACTTTGTGCGCTAGGAGGTCACAGGTGATGAGTTCAGAAGTGCACTCAAGGGGATCACCAGGAGGAGGAGGCATGGAGACACCGAGGACAGTGGAGCTGAGCAGGGCTCTGCGGTGCGCACTCCGACTGAACCTTGTGGGGGTCACTGCTGTAATAGAACTTGTCATTTGAGATCTGCCCTTTTGCCCATGAGATAACTGGATTGCTAGTGTTGGCTTTTAAGCACTGGCTAGTCCCTGACCTGCAGGGGACTCCGGGTGAGTGAGGCCCTCAAGGAGGTTTAACCTTTAAATCAAAGCAGCATATAATTCTAGGGGCTGAGTCCAGGATGATTTCTTCAGCTGGGACAGAGCCCTTCAGGCAACAGTTATATCCCAGAGTTCAACACTGACAACTGTTTCTAAAGTCCTGGCTCTGGCAAAGTGTAGAACAGAGGCAGAAGGAACACCCATTCAGAGCCTGCCCCACATGTGGCCCGTACATATACAGCCACCCAATTAGACAAGATGGATGAAGCAAAGAAGTACAGGCTGACAGGAACCGGATGGATGTAGATCTCTCCTGAGAGACACAGCCAGAATACAGCAAAGACATAGGCGAATGCCAGCAGCAAACCACTGAACTGAGAACAGGACCCCCGTTGAAGGAATCAAAGAAAGAACTGGAAGAGCTTGAAGGGGCTCGAGACCCCATATGAACAACAATGCCAAGCAACCAGAGCTTCCAGGGACTAAGCCACCACCCAATGACTATACATGGACTGACCCTGGGCTCCAACCGCATAGGTAGCAATGAATAGCCTAGTAAGAGCACCAGTGGAAGGGAAAGCCCTTGGTCCTGCCAAGACTGAACCCCCAGTGAACGTGATTGTTGGGGAGAGGGCAGTAATGGGGGGGAGGATGGGGAGGGGAACACCCATATCAAAGGGGAGGGGGGGTAGTGGGATGTTGGCCCGGAAACCGGGAAAGGGAATAACAATCGAAATGTAAATAAGAAATACCCAGGGGCTGGGGATTTAGCTCAGTGGTAGAGCGCTTGCCTAGGAAGCACAAGGCCCTGGGTTCGGTCCCCAGCTCCGAAAAAAAGACCAAAAAAAAAAAAAAATAAGAAATACCCAAGTTAATAAAGATGGAGAAAAAATATAAAAAAAATAAAATTAAATACCTTCAAGATTTTGTTAAAAAAATAAAATAAAATGCATAGCTATTCTTTCATAAAAAGAAAAAAGTCCTGGCTCTGAGATTCCTCTTGATAATTCATTAGGCATGCAAGGAGAAACATTATTCTTTTGGATCACTAGGACACATTTATTGAATATTATTGAATATTTAAGGTATATTAAATGCTTTGTCCGCCTTTACTGAGTACTCATGTGTATCTAGTATTATATTAGACACTGTGGGCAGGTGAGAAGACAAGATATATGAAGTTCATGCTCTAGAGTAATTTTGATAGAGAACGACAAATGCAAAAGACAAAAGAGTCCTCAAAATAAAACTTACAAATGTAAAAACAAATGTCATGCATTCTCATGCACATATTAAAATCTACCATTTATCAATGGCACCATTTGTTAAGCAGGTATTTGTCATATACATTAAATATACACATACATTAACTATGAAAGCCTCTAGGCTAATGCTGACCAACTGTGTACACCACATTCTGCCCATAGCTGGCTAGTAGTTTAATTGTGCCAAATAGACTGTCACTAAGTACATGAGATAGATCCCAGATTGGTGAAAGTATGAAAAGCACTGTTAGAATATATGATATTTTGTTGTGTCTTAAAGGGTAAGAAAGACAGAGGAGATGTGAGCATACATACAGATATATACAGTGGTATTTCCAGGTAGTGCAAATGAACCCAGAACTCATGTACATGCAGGCTTGACTGGGTTGTCGGACTTGGCTTCAAGTTGGTGAACGCATGTAACTGATGGTTTAGTGTAGCTGTCTTGAAGTGTCTATCTGTAAGTGGGTCATTTTGGCGATTTCAAGGTGTATAGTTGACTGGTAAGCCATTCCAGAGACCATGGTATAACTGCTTTCTTTTATTAAATTGAAGTTGGCTTCTATTACATTTTATTGGCCATACAGGTGAGCACTGCCCTAAGGTGGGTGCTATGGGTGAGGACATTACAAGAGGAAACACATGGGAAGGTGGGCATCACTGCAGGGCATTTGTAGGTTGTAGCCAATACCAGGCAGAGTGAGGATGGTTAAAGGGAGTATATAATGAAGTTGGCCTAGGAATATCTGAAGTTTCCCTTTGGAGGGATTTGCTGCCTCCTCCCACAACAGAAGGACAACACTGGAGATAGAATGGCGTCTTTTCTATCCTGCTTTCCTTGATACCCACAGCACCCTGAGGCGAACAGCACATTTCAGACGTGCGTGTTGTTAGGATGAATGAAGAGAGTGGAGGAATGGAAATGAATGTTACCTGAGAGAGAAATTAAAGACATGAACTCCAAAGGGAAGCGCCAATTCCTTTGGTTGTGAGACAAACGAATCAGGGTCTGCCTGGAACACAAGAATGTGTGACAAGGAACAGGGACTATAGGTGTTCTCCCATATTAGCCAGGATTGTTTGACAAGAGATTATTCCTTGCTTAGACTCCTTTAAACCTCTACTTTGTGGTATAGTAAGGTGTACATGATATGAACATTTCCTCAGAATAACCCAAAAGTTCAGAATATAGAGATCATGGAATCCCATTCCGAAATTAGTGATCACACAGGCTGACCTCCACATCGTCACAGAGGGGTCGCTGCATTGAGGCATTTACTCTGACAGATGAATATCAGTCACCTTTTGCCTGAGAATTTATGTGGTAGAAATGGTAAACAAGCAATAATTATTTGCTACGCTATTTGGGTTTTGCTTTGCTTTGCTCCACCCTGAAGAAAAAATTGGTGATATTTATTCTGAAGTCTCGTAGATCATAGCCAGGCCAATGTTCAGAAGTCTCGTGGAGATTTGGCGGCTCAATGAGGGTCAAACAAAGAGATAATGTATGTGTGATGCTTAAAGGAATCCTGAGCCTGGAATAAGTCGTTGAAGTAGGGACTTGAATGAGATGGACTCCGTGGCCCCTTTATCCCGCTCCCCAATCCCTTTTCATACAAAGTACAAAAGGAAATGAGCAGATCGACATGCGCTATGAACTTGTGGATGGCTTGCTGCATGCTTGCAGAAACTCCAAATTTAAGGAGTATAACTCCAAGAGCAGAGGAGCCTAAGGGCCACGCTCGCTCATGCCATTGCATCTCCTTCATCTTGCACACCTCTGTCGCAGCTTCCAAGGTAAAGCAATTTAAAAAATTAAACTTCAGGGGGACCAGAAGTGATTGATCTCACTTGTCAATCAGATAGAATCAAGAATCACTTCTGGGAATGTCTGTATGTGTGGTGATTGGTCTCTTGATTAGAGTGATGAGATAGGAAGACCAGTCCCCTTTGGGTGGCACCATTCCCTAAGCTGCGATCTGGACTGGATAAAAATGAGAAAGGGAGTTGGATGTGAATATTTATCACTTTCTGCTTATTCACTGTAGATGATACTTCCCCACCATGATGGACTATAATCAGAATCTCTCTCTCTCTCTCTCTCTCTCTTTCTCTCTCTCTCTCTCTCTCTCTCTGTGTGTGTGTGTGTGTGTGTGTGTGTGTGTGTGTGTGTGTGTGTGTGTGTGTGATTTATTTGAATGATTTGCAGGCTACAGTCTAGTCAATTCAATAATGGTTGCTTTAAACACAGTCCAAGACTCCAGCAATTGCTCAGTCCACAAGGCTGTATGTCTCATATAGTCTTCAATAAACACTGAAGTCTTGGGGAAGTAGGCTCTAATGCCAGGGAAGGAATGGTGTTGCTAGTAAGAGGAGGGCAAATAGGCAAAGAGCAAAATCTTCCTTCTTCTATGCCCTTATATAGACTTCCAGCAAAAGGTGGTCCCAAAATTAAGGCATGTGTCTTCCTGCCTCAAGATCCAGGTAAAAATTCCTCATAGGGTTGTTTCCATTTTTAGATTTTATTTCATTCCAGGTGTAGCCAAAGTTGATATCCAAGAATAGCTATCAGAAGTCTAACCCTTGTAAACTTGACACATAATCATATCTCCTTATGTTGTGGTTAATTTCCAAATGAAAAAATAACCAGGTCATAATAATGTCTAAACAAAATATAACCATCCCATGTATAATCACAAATTATAAATTTAACAATGTCATAATTTTGCCTAACATAATATAACTATCTATCTTATAACTGCAAATGCCTTACAAATTTAGAATAGGTAACAGTGTCCCTTGAGGTACATTCTATTAGTATCTGTTTTCCTCATTGATATCACATCATATAATAAAGGAATCGAGGAATAAAAACACAAATATCTATACAAATGTATTCATAACAACAATGCAACAAACATATTAACTATAACCCTCATTCCTGTAACTGGTCACAAAGCCTTTCATACTTTCATTGCTGACAGTTTTGCGCCCCTTGTCATCCTATGTGGATTAGGCTGTCATATTTCCTGTGGCCACAGGACTCATGATAACACCAAAAGAACCCCCAAGAGATCCTCTGTATTCCAGAAAGATTTTTCTTATCTCCACTGTGGATAAACAATATCATTTCACCATGGTAATCTGGATCTATCATCCCTCCTAACACTCTTATTCTTTTCTTAAGAGCATTAGAGGTCCAAAGTGGACAAGTCTGAACTTCCAGTTCAATGGACTGTACTTTGTGGCTCCTGGCAGGAGTACTCCCTCCTCTGAAACCAAAACTTTTAGGCCAGCAGAACTTAAGGTCACAGGAACAAGTAGCAAAAATTTTCCTAGGGGTGCTAGTGAGGAGAACTATTTCCTTTTCCCTCTCTTGATTTCTGGATGAGTGGATCCTGACAATGGAAGAAACTATACCATATAGTGACTGCTGATTCAAACTATATACTGCCTTCTTGAGAACCCTGCCTCAGGCTTTCAGGCCTCTCCCACCTAGTTGACACTGTAACTGTGTCTTCAAAAGGCCTTTCCATCTTTCTTCAGACCAGCTGCTTCAGGATGGTGGGGAACATGGTAAGACCAGTGGATTCTATGATCAGGAGCCCACTGAAATACTTCTCTGGCTGTGAAATAAGTTCCTTGGTTAGTAGCAATACTGTGTGGAATACCATGATGGTGAATAAAGAATTCTGTAAATTCATGGTTGGTGGTTTTGGCAGAAGCATTATGTGTGCAGAAATGGCAACTTCATAACTAGAATAAGTATCTACTCTTCTACATATTGAGGACAAGAAGTATAAGACAAAGTATTGTCCCATCCACGAAAGAAGTAGTCCAAGGTAGTCAACCTGCCACCAGGTCAATACCTGGTCACCCTGGAGAAAGGTGACATATATGAGGCTCGATGTTGGTCTCTGTTGTTGGCCGATCTGGTGTTTAGCAGCAGCTCTAGTCAGGTCAGCCTTGGTGAGTAAAAGTCCATGTTGTCAAGTCCATGCATAACCTCCAATCTCTGCCACCATGGCCACATTGTTCATGGTCCCTTTGGACAATGACAGGAATGATTGAGGATAGAGGCTGACTGTCCACACTGATCATCCTATCTACTTGATTATTACTCCTCCTCAGCTAAAGTCACTGAGCATTTGCATGGGACACAAATATCTTCACATGCTTTACCCACACTTCTTCCCCAGAAGTCTTTCTCACCAGTTTTCCAATCCTGCTCTTCCAAGTCACTGGCCATCCAGCCAATCTATTGGCTATCATCAACGAATCAGTGAACAATCAAATACCTGGGCACTTGTCCTCCTAAACAAAATGTATGCCTATGTGTGCTACCTGAAGTTCTGCCCACTGTGGAACTTTCACTTCTCTAGTATCTTTCAGGGTTGTCCTAGAAGTGGGATGTAATAGTGCAGCTATCCACTTCTAAAACGTGTAGAACCATCCCTAAACCAGGTCCTAGTCTTCTCTTCCTCAGTCAGCCCATCCTAGGGAACATCCCATGAGGCTATAGGCACATGCTTGGTGGCAGATGGCATTGTAACTGGAGTAGAAACCATAGGCATTTGGGCAAGCTTCTTCATGTAACTAGATTGTGCCTTCAGGACCTGCCCAGGCTGCATCAGGTATATACCTTTCCATTTGATAATAGCTGCTGTGCATGTCTTTATGACTTGGTGTGTCAGATAACCCCCTGCTCATGATGGGTAGCTCAGGTCATGTGGTAACCATTGGCCTTTGTCAGGGTATTTTATCTCAGAGACAGGAGAGGGTATAAGGACAAAAAAATGTTACTAGGAGTATTGTTATGATAAACCTGACCCTGTGGTCCTTATACCCGTGGAACTGGTTTGGTGGAGGGATACGGGAAGTCTTGGAACTTTGGGTTAAACATTTCCACAAGTGCTGTAAACGCATCTTAATAGGCCATTTCAGGTGGGTGCTTGGGAGACAAAGAAGGCTGAGAAAAGCATCAATATCTGAGTTCTGAGGTTTCAAAGGGAGGACAAGGACTCTGACAGGTATGGTAAGAGGAGACATTTATATGGTATTTTAGCCAAGAGTCTGGATTCATTCTGTCACATCCTGAAAACTTGAGAAAAGTTAAATATAAAGACAATGGACTCATTTGTTTGGCAGGTGGAATTACAAGGCTTGGTGCTGACAAAGCGATTGTAATCGTTAAGGAAACACCACTCTCTGAGATGCTCTCTGAGATGTACGAGGACAATAGGGAAGATGCCCCACCCAAAGGGACTATTTTTGTGGCAATCCAAATGCATTTGAAGGAAGAAAGTCTAAAACAAAGGTGACTCTCATTGTAGGTATACAAAAGCTGATAGGCTGAGCCTCCAGGGGGGCCAGGAAACATTCTGAGCTGTCGAAGAACTTGGATTCATCATCTTCATCGTCGACGTTTTCTCCTTCGTCGTCATTATCACCTTCACCATCATTATCATGGTAGTGGTTTTGTGGGCATGGAGAAGAAGATGGCGTCGTACTCCACAGTTGCAGGGTGCTGCTGACACTGGGCGCCGGTTCACACATTATTTAAATGAGGAGATTTTCTGAATAAACACCATTTGAACTGGCAAAGTGAAATATTCTTTATAAACAGTTCTGTTTGGAATCTGGTCCAGATGGCTCTAAGTGAAATCCTGCCTCCCATTGGGTGATTTAGGAGTCCTCCACTCACAGCCACAGTGCCCCGAAGAAACACAGACCAAATCTCCATGCTAGGAAGGCACCGCCAACGGTGAGATTGAACGCAGGCAGAGAGTAACACTGTTTCCTTCATTGCTGCTGAAATGGCAGAAATCTGCAATGAAAGGGCTGAAATTTGTTTTCCCTTCACCCCCACCTTTAAAAGGAAGACAGTCGGAAAAACCATGCCAGGGATGTACACATTCCAGGGAGAGGGGACGCCACACTGGGGAACAAGGACAGCAAAGATTCCCTCCGAAATGAAGATGAAGAGGCTCAGCCCCTATTCATTTACGCCCTCACCCCCTCCCACGCACCGTTGCTCAACTCTTCCCCGCAACCCACTCTGTGCTGGAAATAGACCGATAGACTCCTTGTCACACTTATGCAAGGCTCGCAGCCTCACGAACCTCTCACAGACTGATGCGCGGAGTGGGAGCTCACCCAAGAGGTTAAGAGTTGAGGTTTCACAGGGCATCGTGGTACACACGATGATGATACAGAGTTGAAAAACAAAGAAAACAAAGCAGATCCGTGGCTGTAACAGTCTTTGCCATTTCTGCTTTTCCAAGCGCCTGGCAAATATGTGTGCCTGCCCTTCCCCACTGCTGCAGCTTGTTTCCTTGAGTTGGAACCAAATCGGGCCTGTGCAGTGTTTTGGAAAGAAATTTGATTCCCAGCGTACTACTGTTGGGCACTCTCTGACTGGCAATTTGGGCTTACAGGGACCATTTTGCTGTCTCTGTTTTGCTAAGCCTGGACCCTGATCCCTTTCCTGCTGGTGGCCTCTTCTGTGAACTTGCCTGCTTTGTGACCCCCAGCGCTGCTTCTCGTTTCTTGACTGCCAAAGCCCATGCGCTCTGTTACAGAGAATCGTTGTCGATGTGGTAAGATATTCATGACATGAAGATGACTGATTTTAAGTGCACAATTCAGCATCCATAAGTATCTTCACCTTGTTGTGGAACTGTCACCACTACCCATCTCTAGGGAATTTTCACCTCTCCTGCTTGAAATTCTGTGGGTGTTCTGCAATAATCCCCCTCCCCCCTGCCTCGCGTCCTCCAGAAACACCCCCACTTCCCTCTGCACGTGACTCATCCCAGCTCTTCATGTAAAAGAAATCACACGGGAACTGCCTCTTTGCATTTAGTGTGATTTCACACGACACAGTATTTTCAAGGCTTGCCCATGGTGTAGTGTAAATCAGAACTTCATTTCCTATAATTGCTGACTGATATTATTCATATTATATACTATATTTTGCTCATCCATTTACCCAGCAATACTCACGTGGATTGTTCCCACCCTTTAGCTATTATAAATGCATGATGAAATGTGGTCTGAGTCTTTTGATTCCTTGATTTCAATTCTTTTGGTTCTGGAACTAGATCATATACTGATTCTGTTTTCTTTTCTTGGAATTTGGAGACTGAGTCTCACTGTGTAACTCAGACTGACCTCAAACTATTCTATATATAATCCAGGCTGATTTCGAACTTGCAGTGTTCTTAAGAGCTTTCAGAGTACTAGGGTTACAAGACCGAGCCATCACGCCCAGCTTGTGCATTATTTTTGAAGGACTGCCACACTGTTTTCCCACAACATTTAGAGCCTTAATAATAATGCAGTTTCTTCATATTTTTTCTGGACCTTGTTATTTTCTAATTTTGTGATTTGGTTTTTGTTTAAGTCATAATCCAGGTGTATGTGAAACAGCACCCAGGTTGTGTAAAAATTACCACAGGTAAGCCCAGAGATTATAGTTTAATGGGTCAAAGACTTCTTGCCAGCAACATCTTTTTCAAAACTCATCAAGCCATATAACTATGCATCCACAGAGGATAACTTCCATATTAGTTACCTCTCTATCGCTGTGATAAAATACTATCACCAAGACTACATACATGTGATATATACATACATATACCATTTGATGTTAGGCATGGTAGCAAGAACAGCTGAAAACTCTCATCTTGAAATACAAGGAGGCAGCAAAGACACACTGGGAAGGCTGTGGGCTTTTGAAACCTCAAAGAGGTTCCCCAGTGACACGCACACCTCCTCCAATACAGCCACACCTACGTATCCTTCCTAAACAGTTCTACTAACTGGGGACCAAGCATTCCATCATGGGAGCTTAGGGGGGCTATTCTCATTAAAACCACCACAATCTGTAAAAGGGTCTTGACTTCTATACCATGTTGCTGCTTTCCTGGTCCTACATGAAGAGACAGAAACCCAAAAGGAGGGACTTCTCAAGTATACAGAGTAATAACTCAAAACAGTCTATTCCAAACCCTGCACTTCTGTCTGCTGTACCCCATTATGACCATCGGTGATTTTACCTGGTTTCCAATGTAGGCTGACGACACAGAACATGCAGCCCTTTGGGTCTAGATTATGGGGGGTAGATTAATTTCCTGGTAGCTACTTTAAAACTTCAATCGACAAAAATTTAGTGTTTGGAAATTCTAGAGGGTATAAATCCAAAGTCAAACCACAGCAGCCCTTGTTTTTTCTATAAACTTGTGAGAGACTCTGCTCCAGGCCAGACCTGTGGCAATTGACAGTCTCTGACATGCTGTGACTTGCATCATCCCAACCTCTCATGCCAATGCCACCTGGCCTCTACTGGTGTCTTTGTGTCTTCTTTCCTTTTTCTCATAAAGACAATGGCTATTTCATTTAAGGCTCACCCTAAATACAGAGTAATCTTATCTCTAAATCTGTCATGTCTTATATCTGTCACAATCCTTTTTATGGATTATATGCTCATAGGTTCTGTTGCTTAGGACTCAGACAGGTCAAAGTTCAACCTACTGTGGAAGTTTTCTATTCATTTCCCAAAATGTAATTGGTTCTACCGTAAGTCAAGGGTTCAGCATACACTGAGTTCATTTTGTTAGAATTAGAGCCAGGATTCTAATTGCTCAGCAGTCTGCTTGCCTGTATTCATTGCATTTATAACCAAGCATCTATCTGTAGGTCAATGGGTAAAGAAAACAAGACACGATGGAATATTGGGATTAAAAAAGAATGGAACCTGTTACTTGACACAACATAGGAAGGATCCAGAACACCTTGTGTTAAATAAAACAAGTTCTTCACATATGGAATGACACTGCACATCCCCTCCTGCACGTGGCATTTGCACAGAAGTAAGGAATGGTGGCTCCCAAGAAGCAAAGCGAATGGCATATGGGGGAATTGTTCAGTAAATATAGAGTTACAGTTATACAATGTGAATAAGAAATGCTGCAAACATACTTCATGTGACACACTATGAGATACTATACTCCTAAGAATTGGCTGAGTATAGTAGTTAGACTTTCTTGTCCCTGTGACAATCTGTATGAATGACAGAAACAACCTGAGAAGAAACTCACTTTTGCTCACAGTTTCAGAGGGTCAGTACATGGTTCTAGACCCCATGCACTTGGGCATAACATCATAGAAGCAGGAATGTACACCAAAGAAAATTCTTTACTTCAGGATAGACAAGGAGAAAAGAAAAAGGAGGGAATAAAGAATAAGTAAGGAGGGAATAAAGCTTCAAGTACACCCCAGAGACCTTCTTCCTTCACTCAGATTCAGTGTTCCAACTGTTCTCCTCCCAATAAGGCTATCTTATATAGTTATCTAAAGGTTAATGCATGTATTAGGTCAGAGTCCATAGGAACTAATTACCCTGGAAATGCCCTCGTAGACACATCCAAAAGTGAGTTTCCCTAACCCCATAGGCATTTATTAATCCAGTGAGTAGACAAATTAAACAGCATAGAAAGCTGTCTGTTGTGAATGTTCTCACCACAAGAAGGTGAAGGAGGTACAAGGAGCCTGTCTGAGGTGAGGGATGATAGGTACATTTATTGTCCTAACTATGGTGACATAAATATATACAAGTATTCAGACTTACCACATTTTTTTTGCATTATGCTTTGAAGCATTTTGTGCACTAATCATACCTTAATAAAATGTGAAGGGAAAGGAAGAGGAAGGAGGAAAAGGAAGTCATTGTGCAAAGTTTCCATATAACTTCTGCTTTAGTCACACAAGACTGCCTGACTTTTCAGTCCATCTACAATGGACTCTGGAGTCCAGACCGGGATAGCCAGAGACTGCCTCATGGTGAGTGAGTTGTTGCTAAGAAGCCACCTCAAGACCCACAGAAATGCCCTAGTCAAGTTCTTCCCAAACTAAGAGGATGTGCCAGAGCTCAGAGGGTTAAGGTTTGCCTTCCACGGAAGCATCTAGAACAACAGAAAAGGCTCCACTAACAGCATTAGCTAGCTTTCCTGGTACAGTCCTGAGTTAACCAACTTCCATTAGAGCCTCTTGTCCTACATCTCTGTGCAAGTTCATCCATCTAGGCCAGTGGTTCTCACCCTTCCTAATGCTGCAATTCTCTAACAGTTCATGCTGGGGTGAGGCCCGACATAAAACTACTTCATTGCTACTTTATGACTGAAATTTTGCTACTGTTACAAGGTGTAGTGTAAGTATCTGATTGGCAGGATATCTGATATGGGACCCCCCAAAGAGGTCACGACCCACAGGCTGAGAACCACTGATCTAGGCCGTGGTGTCCCCTGATGACTTCAAGCAGAGTTTGGGGGTAAAGTTAGCGTCTCTGGAGGATTCGTTACCCACCTGAGCTCTCACCTGAGCTGCCTCTCCTCTCGGAAGGGCAGTGAGAGCCGTCCTCCATGGCTAGTCTGCACCTTCCCCATACAATTCAGGGAAGCGTGGGGGAGTTGCTGCATTTTATCTCCTCACTCTTCCACTGTGTGCTAGAACCAGGGCAGCCCCACTTTTCCAACTGTGCAGCAGCATCTGGGTTGTTGGGTGTAAATTCGAGCTGAATTATTTTTGCTTCAGCAGCACTTGATAAGGTGTCTAAAACAGGGGCGTGCTGTTTCTCAACTCCAGAGAGACGTGCACACATGCTTCTCACTCTCGTCTTCTTTTAATATTTGGAATGATTTTATTATAACCTGCGATTACTTTATGAGTGAACACATCTGAGAAGCTAAGCGTGGCTTCCCGGGGGACTCAGTTCTTCGTAAAACCATCAGAATACACACAAGCAGGGCCTTTAAGATGCAAGAGAGGAAATTCATCAACTCTTCACGCAGATTCTCCCGTCTGCTGGGGAATTAAATTAGTTTTCACCTTCAGAAACATCAGCGCAGTTTTACTGTATAAATCTAATATGTGTTTAACGCTAACCTGGAACCATTTTACCCATGACAGTGGAGACTCAGTCCTACATTAATTTTTTTCTAGTTTGAAGTTTTGTTTCAGCATATTTATTGATGACCCAATTTATCCAACTTATGACTCTGAGTCCTAATGTTTGGTGAATTTACAATTTGCATATGAAGCTTCTAAGCTGGGCATTTTTATGTTTTAATTTCCCATTTAGGATGCCTGGTTAATTAGATGGAAAAGCTCCAAGTTCAGGGGCAGGGTCATATTAATTTTTCCCTTTATGGGCCTAGGGGAATACCTGGCTAGTAGAGTAGCAGAGTCCTGTGGATGTTTACACAGATGAGCTTCTGTCCTCTGTGTACATCACGGTAGCCCAACCCTCCTTGCCAACACTTCATTTCACATATTTATAGTAGTTTCAATATGTGTTCTATTACAAGTGCTTATTAATCCCAGTAGGAAGTCTTAATCATCTACACATAAAAACATGATTATAAACATTATCAGTGTACGAACATCCAATGGATGCATGCAAAGCTGTTCTGCTTCATTAAGAATGAAATAAATGCAAATTAAAGCAGTAAGATAATCCTGTCTGTCAGTTTTGCAAAATGTGAAAGTCTGATCAGAATTTGGTATTTTTAGCTGACGAGGTGAGTGGTCTAAGTTGTGGATGGGAATTGAAGTAGGGACAGGGATCTGAGAAGGGAAGCAGTCATTACATGCAATAGGGCCATCTCACTGCAGGGGGAACCTGCAAAAATAGCAGGCGAGCTCTGTAAATACATGTAAGCAAATTGATTTTTAATAAGAAATGACAACAAATAATAACTAATACCTTCAGCAGTTAAAATAATTTCAATGCCTATTACTAGAAGACCAAATAAACTCATACATTAGAATATAATGCAACCTTTAAAAAGGACAAGTGAATGGCCTTGGCCTAGAAGAATGGCCAAGGCAGCATATTTAGTAAGAACACAGGTAGTGGAAACACACACACACACACACACACACACACACACACACACACACACGAGGTATATATATCAACCCTGATTTTCATTAGGACATGAATGTGTGTGTGTGTGTGTGTGTGTGTGTGTGTGTGTATGTATGTGTGTGGGTGTGTGTGTGTGTGTGTAAGTGTGCATAAGTCCTGTTTAGACAGTCAAGTGTCAAAGTGTTAATAGAACTGACTAGTGAATAGAGTGGATCCTAATTTTTACTTTATATTTTATTTTGCATAGTGGTTATATGTACTTTTTACTTTTAGGCATTTAAAATTTATGCTATAATAGAATATAAATGTATCTAGTTTATCACACATACATCTATCTACTGCAAAGCAGTAGAGGCTGGACTAGTCCACCTTCCATTTGTCTCTCCTTAGAAACGTTGTGTTTCCCCTTTACAACTTCAGTGTTAGAAACCAGAAACAATTCCGAGACTGTGGGCTAAAAACGATCCCATTTATCTTATACTCTAAGTGTAATTTTCTAGCTATTTATCCCTGAAATAATACTTAGAAATGCTAAGGAAATGAGAGAGCTGCGCTTTATGAAGTCATCAGCACATGGAAGGGAGAGGGGTGTCTTAGAGCGAGCTGTATGATGACTCAAGGGCTGTTACAGGTTAAGGGGACACTCAGTCATTCACTAAGTCAGTGCCCATTAATGCTCTAGGCAGGAACACACAAGGATAATGAGGTAAGATCTTGCTGTGAGTCTCTGGCAGTCTAGGGGAGTCCTCATCGGCTAGCTCACCACTTTCTGCCTCAAGCCCTCCACACTAGGATTCAGCCTCATGGAGCATGTTGAGTCTACCTGCAGCAAAGCTGTAGGGCGGCCACAGTAAATGATGAGTATATTGACTTCCGTTCTTAATATTGTGACTGAATGTTGGACAGGAATCCACTTAAAGGAGAATGGGTTTCTTCTGCCTCACAGTCTGAGGGAATACAGTCCATCCAGGCAGATAAAGCATGGTGGCAGGAATGTCAGATGCTGCTGACATTGTAGCCAGCCCCAATCAGAGTGTCGAGGGGACAGAAATCAGGTTAGAACATTTCAACCTCCCTCCTCCCCACAAACACACTGACCAGTTCCTCTGAAGACTCCATCCCTAAAGCTTCCACAACTTTCCAAAATAGTACTGCCATCTGGGGATCAAGGATTCAAAAGTATAAACCCACAGAGAACACTTCACATTTGAACCACAACAGGCAACAAGGACAAGTTAGTTTAGCTAGAAACATGAACATCATGGAAACCCAGGGCTTAGTAGGTATGAATAAAGGCGGTGTGAAACCCTGGGGCTTAGCAGGATTTATCTCGGTAACATAGACAGGTGGTTAAGAAATGGCTTTGGAGAAAAGATATTTGTTATGAGATCTAAATGCTAAAATGCAGTTAGCCCTGACCTGATGATGTAGGCAGAACAAAAGAAGTCAATACTTCAATTTTATGGTCAAATTCATGTTTTAAAAACCTACTCAGCTATTAAAAACGACTTCATGAAATTCACAGGCAAATGGATGGATCTAGAAAATATCATCCTGAGTGAGGTAACTCAGTCACAAAATAAGACACATGGTATGCACTCACTAATGAATGGGTATTTGACAAAGGGTTCGGAATACTCACGATACAACTCATGGACCACATGAAGCTCAAGAGGAAGGAAGACCAAAGACTGGATGTTTCAGTCCTACTTAGAAGGGGGAAGAAAATAATCAAGGTAAGTAGAGGGTGGGAGGGACTTGGGAGGAAGATAGGAGGGGAAAAAGAGGGGCAGAATGAGGTATGAGAGGAGATGTACAGAGGGTCAGGAAATTGAACAGAAATGTTGCAATGGGGGATGGGGAACTGGGGTAGCAGCCAGAAAGACCCAGATGCCAAGAAAGCAAGAGTCTCCCAGGACCCAACAGGGATGACATTAGCTGAAATACCACACAAAGGGGAGGGAGGACCTACTCAGACTATATCCAGGGGTTAGGTATAGCCTCCCGGTTGAGGGATGGGGGCCACCCACCCAACTCCAAAATTTTAACCCAGAATTGCTCTTGTCTAAAGGAAATACAGGGACAAAGAGTGGGGCAGAGACTGAAGAGAAGGTCATTCAGAGACTGCCCCATCTGGGGATCCATCCCACATACAGACACCAAATCCAGTCACTATTGCTGATGCCAAGAAGTACTTGCTGACAGGAGTCTGATACAGCGGTCTCCTGAGAGGCTTTGCCAGATCCTGACCAACACAGATGCAGATGCTCAAAGCAACCATCAGACTGATCACAGGGACCCTAATGGAGGAGTTAGGGGAAGGACTGAAGGAGCTGAAGGAGTCTTATCTGACGTCAATAGGAGGGGAGACCCTGGGTCCTGTGAAGGCTTGATGCCCCAGTGTAGAGGAATGCTAGGGCGGTGAGGCAGGAGATGGGGGATGGATGGGTGAGGGAGGATCCTCACAGAAGCAGGGTAAGGGGGGATAGGATAAGGAGGTTACAGACAGGAAACCTTTGAAATGTAAATAAATAAAATACCGAATTAAAAAATCCTAATATTCAATATAATTACTTTAGAGATAAGGAGTAGTTAAGAGTGAATGGGGCCACCCATTTGAGATTGTGACTTGGTAGCTTATCCAAATAAACAAATGATCCTGGGTTGTTGGCTCTGTCACCCCTGCATACGAGGACCCAGCCAGTTGATGCAGGTGATGGCCTTCTGCAAACAGGAATGCAAGGCTTCATCACAAACCGAATCAGCCCAGCATCAGTAGGAGCCTTGCCAAGACTTCTCCAGCTCCATATGTAACCTGGTGTAACTAACCTGTGACATTTGTCATGGTCACTTGTGCTGACCAAAGCACCAGTTCTAGGCTTTATTTAAATTGGAGCTGGCAGGACGTTCTGACAGATTGGCTGTACAGAATAAGTGGAAATAATCAAATTCTGAGTCTATTTGTCAAAGTGACGTGGGGGGGGGGCAGAGACTCATTGAGATGTGAGGCCTGAGGAGAGGTAAAGCAATATTTTAAGGAGGAAAGCATGACCGGAGTTTCATTGATCATTTATAAACTGGAAGAGAATCTACCTGGTAGATATTGGGCTGTGGGACTAGGCAAGCTGGAGCTCAGGGCTGAGGATGCTAAGTGAGAAGATGTCAGTGTTTCACTTGGCTTGAAAGCTATGGGAATTGCGTAGGATTGCCTAGCAAGATGCGTTGACTAGAATCCTGGTGGCATTCCAGAGATCTCCAGTGGTCTGAGAGGAGGCCAGTGAAATCAAGAGAAACGTGTGAGGCAGGCATGGTCAGCTTCTGTTAGAAACTGAGAGGGAGATGAGAAGTAAACTAAGCAGAGGGCATCAGGAGCCTCCCAGGAGAGCGGAGATGGAGGACAGGACGTCCTATGTGGAATTACACTCCAATGGGGAGCGGGGAAATGAAGCTGCCAACTTAAAAAAATGAGGCCATAAGGGACAATTTTTGAAAGCACTTTTACAATTGGGAATTTAAAATGTAGACAACAGTGAGCCTACTAGTACACTCAGATCCCCATATCTGTGAGTGGCTTTAAGAATAAATGGTCTTGTTATGCTTGTAATGTTACTGTGTTATTTTGAAGCAAATTCTAGATATCATTATCCCATCTATAAATATTTGCGAGCACATCGCTGTAAGAATGCTTTGTAGAAACGTAATTCAGTACTGACATGGCAATAAAAGCCAGCAGATAAGGACACCCTCGAATCCAACCGAGAGCATACATAGTTCTCATTGTTTCATAGATGCATATATTTGTGCCGGAATCAGTTTCCAAACAATACCTACATGTGGCAATTCTGTTTGGTTCAACATTTGGCTTTATCTCTGTGTGTCTCTTAGTCTGTAGACTTTATCTTTTCCCTTGCTGCGATGTGTGTTATTTGTCCTATAGGTTCTTGACACTTGTCTCTGTATATTTGGGGTTTCTATAAAAGAGAAATACTGGGCAAATTAAAAAGAATGGGCATTTATTTTACACACCTCTAGAAGCTGAAGAGTATATAATTTTTTTTGTTTTTTTTTTGTTTTGTTTTGTTTTGTTCTTTTTTTTCGGAGTTGGGGACCGAACCCAGGGCCTTGCGCTTCCCAGGTAAGCACTCTACCAACTGAGCTAAATCCCCAGCCCCAAGAGTATATAATTAAGGCAGCTGCGAGTAGGTCTCTAATTCTAAGATGTGTTCTGAATCTGGCAGAGAGGATGAACCTTGCAGAAGAGCCCAAGAGAGACAGCCTAAACCCCATGTTTTTACACAGCTGCAGACATCCATTCACGAGATGATACCCATATAATGAGGTGGTGACCAATATTTCCCATTAGACCTCACCTGCCAAACCTGTGGGGTAGAGCGTAAGATTCCAAATATGTAAATTTTGGCCTATATCTGTTTAATCTCCTGTGTATTTTAAACAATTTCCTTTCCTTTTTCCCCCTTGTCTGTTTCTTTAAAATCTCCATTATATTCAAAGCTTGAACTAAAATTTTATCAATTTGAATTCAAATTTTGGATGAGACTATTTCATAGATGGTGGTATGTTTCATTCTTTAAGAAAGTGTAATGCCGAGTATAGTTTTCACTATCCTCATTTTTTTGTTATTCCAAATGAATTTTCTTTTTTCTTTTCTTTTTTTTTTTTTTTTGGTTCTTTTTTTAGGAGCTGGGGACCGAACCCAGGGCCTTGCGCTTCCTAGGTAAGCGCTCTACCACTGAGCTAAATCCCCAGCCCCCCAAATGAATTTTCAAACTGCTCTTTCTATCTCTATCAAGAATTGAGTAGGAATTTTGATGGGGATTGGATTGAATCTGTAGATCGTTTTTGGCAAAATGGCCATCTTTACTATATTAATCCTGCCAATCCATGAGCATGGGAGATCTTTCCATCTTCTGAGATCTTCCTCAATTTCTTTCTTCAAAGATTTGAAGTTCTTGTCATATGGATCTTTCACTTGCTTGGTTAAAGTCACACCAAGATATTTTATATTATTTGGGACTATTGTGCAGGGTGTCATTTCCATAATTTCTTTCTCAGCCTGTTTATCCTTTGCGTAGAGGAAGGTTACTGATTTGTTTGAGTTAGTTTTATACCCAGCCACTTTGCTGAAGTTGTTTATCAGCTTTAGTAGTTTTCTGGTGGAACCTTTGGGGTCACTTAAGTATACTATCATATCATCTGCAAATAGTGATATTGTGATTTCTTCCCTTCCAATTTGTATCCCTTTGACCTCCTTTTATTATCTGGTCACTCTGGCTAGGACTTCGAGTACTGTATTGAATAAGTAGGGAGACAATGGGCAGCCTTGTCTAGTACCTGATTTTAGTGGGATTGCTTCAAGTTTCTCCCCATTTAATTTGATGTTAGCTACTGGTTTGCTGTATATGGCTTTTACTATGTTTAGATATGGGCCTTGAATTTCTGATCTTTCCAGGACTTTTGCCATGAAGGGGTGTTGAATTTTGTCAAATGCTTTCTCAGCATCTAATGAAATGATCATGTGGTTCTTATCTTTGAGTTTGTTTATATAGTGGATTAAAAGAACTTCTGGGGGAATCACCATCCCTGACTTCAAGCAGTATGACAGAGAAATAGTCATAAAAACTTTATGGTATTGGTACAGAGACAGACAGACAGATCAGTGGAACAGAATTGAAGACCCAGAAATGAACCCACACACCTATGTTCACTTGATCTTTGACAAAGGAGCTAAAACCATCCAATGGAAAAAGATAGCATTTTCAACAAATGGTGCTGGTTCAACTGGAGGTCAGCATGTAGAAGAATGCAAATTGATCCATTCTTATCACCATGTACAAAGCTTAATTCCAAGTGGATCAAGGACCTCCACATCAAACCAGATATACTCAAACTAATTAGAAGAAAAAGTGGGGAAGAGTCTCGAACCCATGGACACTGGGGAAAATTTCTTGAACAAAACACCAATGGCTTGTGCTCTAAGATCAAGAATCGACAAATGGAACCTCATAAAACTGCAAAGTTTCTGTAAGACAAAAGACACTGTCATTAGGACAAAATGGCAACCAACAGATTGGGAAAAGATCTTTACCAATCCTACATCTGATAGAGGGCTTATGTCCAAAATATACAAAGAACTCAAGAAGTTAGACTCCAGAGAGCCAAATAACCCTATTAAAATGGGGTACAGAGCTAAACAAAACATTCTCAGCTGAGGATTATCAAGTGGCCAAAAAGCACCTAAAAAAATGTTCAACATCCTTAGCCATCAGGGAAATGCAAATCAAAACAACCCTGAGATTCCACCTCACACCAGTCAGAATGGCTAAGATAAAAAAACTCAGGTGACAGCAGATGCTGGCAAGGATGTGGAGAAAGAGGAACACTCCTCCACTGTTGGTGGAATTGCAAACTGGTACAACCACTCTGGAAGTCAGTCTGGAGGTTCCTCAGAAAATTGGACATTCCACTACCTGAGGACCAAGCTATACCTCTCTTGCGCATATACCCCAAAAATGCTCCAACATACAACAAAGACATGTGTTCCACTATGTTCATAGCAGCCTTATTTATAATAACCAGAAGCTGGAAAGAACCTAGATGCCCTTCAATAGAGGAATGGATACAGAAAATGTGGTACCTCTACACAATGGAATATTACTCAGCTATCAAAAACAATGACTTTATGAAATTCATAGGCAAATGGAATGAACTAGAAAATATCATCCTAAGTGAGGTAACCCAATCTCAGAAAAACACACTTGGTATGCATTCATTGATAAGTGGATATTAGTCCAAAAGCTGGAACTACCCAAGATGCAATCCATAGACCACAGGAAGTTCAAGAAGAAGGATGACCCAAATGCGGGTGCTCCCACTCCTTCTTTTTTTTTTTTTTTTTTTTTAAGATTTATTTATTTATTATATATAAGTACACTGTAGCTGTCTTCAGATACACCAGAAGAGGGAATCGGATCTCTTTACAGATGGTTGTGAACCACCATGTGGTTGCTGGGAATTGAACTCATGACCTCTGAAAGAGCAGTCGGGTGCTCTTAACCGCTGAGCCATCTCTCCAGCCCCACTCCCACTCCTTCTTAAAAGGGGAAAAATATCCATAGGAGGGGATATGGAAGCAAAGTTTAGAGCAGTGACTGAAGGAATGGCCATTCAGAGCCTGCCCCACATGTGGCCCATATATATACAGCCCCCAAAACTAGATAAGATTGATGAAGCTAAAAAGTGCATGCTGAAAGGGACCTGATATAGATCTCTCCTGAGAGACACATCCAGAGCATGTCCAATACAGAGGTCAATGCCAGCAGCAAACCACTGAACTGAGAATAGGACCCCCTTGGGAGGAATTAGAGGAAGTATTGAAAGAGTTGAAGGAGCTTGCAACCCCATAAGAACAAACAGTCAACCAACCAGAGCTCCCAGGGACTAAACCACTACCAAAAGACTATACATGGACTGACCCAGGGCCCCAACTGCATATGTAGCAGAGAATAGCCTTGTTGGGGCACCAGTGGAAGGGGAAGCCCTTGGTTCTGCCAAGGTTGAACCCCCCAGGGCAGGGGAATATGGGGGACAGTAAAGGGATGAATGGGGGGAATATCTGTGTGGGGGAGGGGGAGGGGATGGGGGAGCTTATGCACAGGAAACCGGGAAAGGAAATAACATTGGTGCCCAATGGCTAGCTATGTATTTATTAACAAGATGAAATGATGATTCTATCCTTCCTTCTTTTATTATTTGGGGTATTTCTCTCATTATTTTATTTGGTTTCTCATTATTACAATTTGTTTAGGAAAGGCACAATAATGTCGGATTGTTTCTCTCTGTTCTCAAATAATAAGTTGCACACTATCCTCCAATAAACAATATGTTTATAAAATAATGAGCTAATTATTATATATGTATATTTATATATACTATATATGTATATATACCATATATGTGTATATATATGTGTGTATATATATATATATATGTTTCAGTACATTGAAGGTCTACCCACATTATATTCAAATTGTTCCAATCTGTGCTCAGTGGGGACATTGTCCATTTGGCCCCAGAATGCTCTTGATTTACCCGGGCAGCATTTTATAGTTTTTTTGCTGCCTAGTATAACAAGGTGTTTTGATCTTGTCATGTAAAGTTCCTATCTTACATTAGAGAAAGGATTATTATACAAGTAAAGTTTTTCCATAGGGGAGAAGGTGAGGCAGAGGGAATTGTTGGCCTTACATTGAAATAATAACAGTTCATTATTGTGACAGTGTGACAGGGAAAGAAACATGTTATAATACAAGACCATATGGATAACTCAGCAATAAAACTTTGCTTCAATTGTTCTGTGTTAAATTAGCATATTTACTGTTTACAAATTCACACTTGTTCTATAAATAACCTCTACCATCAAGAATTCATAAGTAATACACTAAACTTTTAGACAGTCCATTATTGTCAGGAACCATTTAAAACTTTTGACTATTATTGTTGGGCGTTATTTAAAATACAGGAGAAACAGTTGCATTTAATATTGAGTTTATTAAAAATTAGTTTTTCTTCTATTTAGGAACCTGATGTAGTATTCATTTATTCCTAATATATTTGAAAAACTGAAAATGACTGCTTTTCTGTTGGATTTGCTCTTGCTGGCCTGAATCATTACCATGAGAGGATCTCATTTAAAGTCATAAGATTCTCAACCAATGAATGTAATGTCCCTGATGTATTAATACAGTGTCATTCATCTTTGTAGTACCAGAATAAAATATCAGAGTCAGCTAATAATGGCAAAGTGTATTTAGCTCACAGTTTGGGAGGTTCAAGGGCACTTACACTGGTGGGGTTCTGGTGAGAACCATACGACTGAAGTATATGTAAAAGTGATGGTCATGTCTCGATCCAGAAGCGTAGAGAATCTGGGTGAGGACAAGCTTAGACTTTCATAGTAGCCTTCTCAAAACTAAGGACTCCCACAATAACAGTCTTCAGATGACATGCCTGCAATGACTCAATGGTCCTAAGGTCCCAAAGCTCCTGCATCAAGAACTCAATTATAATGGAGTTGAGTAGAACCTTTAAATCACATCCAATCCTAAGCACAATGCACCCCACTTTGTTTAACTTGCCTGAGGAGTTATCTCCCTTTTCATTCCTTCATAACCCATTCCAACTTATTGCAAAGATCTGTAATATCATCTCTTCTATTTTCTGCAATGTCCATTTGAGTATAGTAGTAATGCTGTAGAGAAATGACCGATTGCAAAAATACAAGGAGTGACTCCATCATCCTCAGTCTGCACATGGACTTGCTCTATCATCTGTAGGTCTGTACATGGACTCACTCCATCATCCTCAGGTCTGTACATTTTCTCGCTCCATCATTTTCAGGTCTGTACATGGACCCACTCTATCATCTGTAGGTCTGTAAATGGACTCACTCCATCATTTTCAGGTCTGTACATGGACCCACTCTATCATCTGTAGGTCTGTAAATGGACTCACTCCATCATCCTCAGGTCTGTACGTGGACTCACTCCATCATCCTCAGGTCTGTACGTGGACTCACTCCAACATCCTCAGGTCTGTACATGGACTCACTCCATCATCTGTAGGTCTGTACATGGACCCACTCTATCATCTATAGGTCTGTAAATGGACTCACTCCATCATCCTCAGGTCTGTACATGGACTCGCTCCATCATTTTCAGGTCTGTACATGGACCCACTCTATCATCTGTAGGTCTGTAAATGGACTCACTCCACCATCCTCAGGTCTGTACATGGACCCACTCTATCCTCTGTAGGTATACTATAGATGAGTAAAATGTGATAACAACCCCCTTCTAGAGGCTTTGCTCTTTGTATTTTTGGCCCAATTGCATGGGAAAGCAAAAGCAATTTTGAAGAGATAGGTTGGTGTTAGGTCACCTCAGAGCTTGAAATACATCTTTATGCCATTTCAGCAGAGGACCATGAGGATTCCCTGAGGGCAAAGCTCTGAAAGTGGAACTAGATCAGGAAGAAAGAAACAGAGAAAGTAGAATGCTGATAGCAAATCTTGCAGTTTTGAACTATTGCTTAAGAGTACCCAGTAAAGATTTGAAGGTGAAATTGTTCTCCATTTGCCTTTCTTCTTAGGATATGCAAAGTTTTTCAGTCTCAAGCTGAAACTGATCTGATAATTCACACCACAAGTTTACTAAAGTTCACCAACATTAGAGTTAAAAGAATATGGATCAGGTCCTAGCTAAAATGATGGAATTTTTTTATTCTGATTTTTCAGTAGCCAGTTTTATAACCAAGCATATTGGAATTATATGTAATCATAAATTTCAAAGACGTACATTGGTTGTCTATGCAAAGTTGAATTTTCCAAGTGAAAATTAATATTTAATAAATCAACTTGTGAATGATCCACCCTAGGATTCCTTTAAAATGGGAACTTATTTAGCGTTTTGTTTCCAGACCATTAATTACTTGATAGGGGTTGGTTAAACAGCCTAATGCACAAAAGTTGGAGGACAGTCGACAAAGACAGATGGAAAATGAATGTTAAACAAATTATAAGAGATATGAAAATAGAATTGATTTATTGATCTATGTGTGGTGGGAATAAATCAAATCGTGAACGTGAAGTAGAACTTTAATTGTTGCTCACCAGAGACATAGAGTAATTTTGTTGTAGTTATTGCAGAAAGTAATCAAATATTCTCTTCTTATAACATAAAATTCTCACCATTATTTTCTTATCCCTTTTTACAGATTTATCTGCACACCATTTTATATATAATTGAAATATTTGTGCATATAGGCTTGCTACTTATAAAAGTATGTGTCACTCTATCATGCCTTTCGCAGAGAGTTATTAAAATTTAATGAGTATCAGTTGGTGATAAATCCTAGGGTGATAAACTAAAAGAAGATGGGAGAGTAAGGCAATTATCCAGGCAACACGGAAACATGCAGAGTCTTTTTGCTTGACGCTTCTAGATGTTTTAAATTTTCCTCTCAAGGTTTAATTACAGCACTGATTGATTTGAGTAGGGAGTTTTAGCATCCCTGCCCAAATAAAGCTTTGGTACTCAGCTAGAGATTGAATCATTGTATTGAAGGAAAGCTTCTTCATTGTGCATAGCTATTCGGTTCAATGTAGAAGCCAATGGGCACTTCATAATATCTATCCAATTAAACTGAACAATAGGTAGCTCTTAGTAATCACGCTAGGTGCCAGGACTACCTAGTTTCTGGTCTCATAGGGTTTATAGTTTAGCAAGGCACACCAAAATGATAAAATAGTACAAATTATTATAAGCAAACTCTAGAAACAATATAAAACAAAATTCATGGCTAGCAAGCAAATGAATGGGTTTTTCATTAAATGAATCACCAGTTGTTTGATGAGATTAAAACTTTGTCTATACAAATTAGCTATTGTAGTTAGAAATATGGTTTGACATTGGAAACACAGAGGATGTTTAATTAAGGTGAGAAAACTCAGCATTTTTAGTTGGCAATAGGCAACCGGGAAAAACCTTTGAACCCAAGCTTCTGCTTTATAATAACTCTTATAGGTTTGGAAGATGTGATGGTTAATATTGACTTTCAATGGAACTGGATTTAGGATCGCCAAGGAAATACACCTGTGAGGGTACCTAAGGGCATGTTTCCAAAATGGTTTAACAGAGAAGGAAGCCTCACTTTAAATATGGTGGCACCCTCCATAGGCTGGGGTTCTAGACTCAGTGGAAAGGAGAAAAGAGTAAGAAGCAGAACCCATGTCTCTGTGCTTCCTGACTGCCATACTGTGTGACCGACCACCTCATGCTACTGCCTGTGTGCCTTTCTTGTCATGGTAGATGTTACCCTCAAACTGTAAACCTAAATAAACATCCTTTTTAACTTTGTTTTGTCACCGATAGAGATAAGCAGAAGCTGGAGAGCCAGCTATCAACTAGAAGACTTACAAATGGGAGCGGACAAAGCTCTGAGCACTGTAAGAACAAGGAGTATAGAAAAATGAGATCATCCCTAGATCTCCCAGAAGTAAGACTGAAAAATCTAGTAGCTGACTGGGTAGTATCGGAATGGCAGTGAGATAGAAGAAAAAATTAGAGAAATGTGTTGGATAAGGACTAAATCAAGAGAGGACCATTCAATTTCTAGAAATGAGATAAAGAGAGGGACAAGAGAAACTGAAAGAGGAATTAAGATGAGGGGGAAGCACATATAGATTGGATAAACTGTAGACTTTAAACATGTTTAATCTTATGATCAGACTAAAGCCATGTTGCAGTGGGTGGAGAAAGAAAGGAAGTGTCATGTTGGAAGATATAAGGGTAGAGAATTATCTTTGAATCCCTGGGACTAAGTGTCAATAAAAAAATGATAATTTCAAAGAGAATAAGATTGGAAAGAATGTTTTAATCAGATAATGGCAACTGATAGCAAATTAGTTAATTTTTAAAAGAACAAGAGCTTCGTGAAGGAACTAAGAGCTGAGGGAGAGACAATAGATTGATTGTGTGGGGAGGTGGGATTCATCCTCAAGAAGTAAATGGATGTAGAGTGTATAAAAGACCAGTGTGGGTGACAGTCAGAACAAGTCTGATGAACCAATCAATACAGCTAGGTGATTGTTGACCTGTATTGAAACTGGCTTCTTTTAGGGATAGGAATGAACGGCAAAGGTGGGTGATCAGTGCCAGTCATACAAACAACAACAATGACAGGAGGAGGAGGAGAAGGAGGAGGAGGAGGAGGAGGAGGAGGATGAGGAGGAGGAGGAGAAGGAGGAGGAGGAGGAGGAGGAGAAGGAGGAGGAGGAGGAGGAGGAGAAGGAGGAGGAGAAGGAGGAGGAGAAGGATGAGGAGGAGGAGAAGGAGGAGGAGGAGGAGGAGAAGGAGGAGGAGGAGGAGGAGAAGGAGGAGGAGGAGGAGGAGGAGGAGGAGGAGAAGGAGGAGGAGGAGATACTGAGAAAGAGAAGAAAAGAAAGAGAAAGAAAGAAAACTTAAAATTTGAGTTTTTCAAATCTTACAGTGAGCCAAATTTTATTTTATTTTTTTAAAGTTTGAGTGTGGTGCCCCATCCTTTGTCCATCGTTGCCCATTTGATATACTGGAAATGATTTCCATTGGCAATTGCTGAATCATGTACCTGAGATTATAGACAATGCTATTTATACTAAAGAAATTGAGTGCACATCTATTTTAGCTTCCTGTCCTATTTTCATACTTCCATCCATTTAGATTTTTGTCCCATATGTTGTCCTCAGCATTCTGTCTTAAATGCTATCTAGTTATAGCTCAGAAAACTTCCGTTCCAAAAGGGGCTTCGTTCTAGTTGGGGGGGGGATGTACTTTCTTTTCATCTATTACCTAACTGACAGATATTGTAAAGACTAATTAGTCACTTCTTAAGAACTCTCTGTTAAAGCCAAAAAAAATTATATCCTTGAACAGTATAGAGTGATGGTTCTTTGTCACTCCTCATATGAAAGGTGAGTGGTTAGAGTGGCTGAAAGTGAAGTATTAGAACACTGAGGATCCAAGACCATCCCTAACAGGAAGGTATGAAACCTCTCCCAAGCTCCATCAACAAAACCTAGTGTTTTTGCCTGGTAAATGTCCTCTTTTTAACCTTTAAGAATGCCCTACTTCTTGACCTCTTACTTCTTTGAGCCTCAAACTCATGATTTGCTTTGAACTCTGTGTCAGGAACCAATTTTTCTGTTTGTTTTTAGTTCTGACTGCTCAGTTTGACTCTGTTGTAGATGACAACCAATATCAATGGAATTTGACAATTCCTCCCATATAGGATATTGTCTGACAATAAGGGAAGAACTTGCTAAAACTCAGCAGCCACACGCCCTTCATAGAGAAAGATGAACAGCAAGAATGCTAAATAAGATTCAGGTAGTTTAGTGTGTGTTTGTGTGTGTTATGTGTGTGTTATGTGTGTGTGTTTGTGTGTGTGTTTGTGTGTGTGTTTGTGTGTGTGTGTGTGTGTGAGAGAGAGAGAGAGAGAGAGAGAGAGAGAGAGAGAGAGAGAGAACAAAACGTCCCAACAGACCTTTAAAGATATGATAGGAGGGCATAGACAATCATGCAGGGTTCACAAATAACATCCCAGTTACATTTAGTGAGGAAATCTGGGTTAGAATTAATTTTTGCTTCTTTCCTTTGTTGGGAACTCACTTAGGATCCTTCTATTTTCATATCTATGGGCTGGAAGTTAACACAGCTAAGATAAACATAGAATCACTGTCAAGTTAAAGGAATATGAGCCTAAAGGAAATTGGAGCCTTCATTTCATGTTATTTACTGAGTACAAGCAAGGTAAGCATTTCCATTTAAGCAGCGACAATAGCTAAGTACATGGTTTCACTTGCAAGACAGACTACATGCTCATCACGCTGAGCAGAAGAAAATAGAATCAAGCTAACGTATAACATAGAAACTAGCTTTATATCAGTGAAACTTGGGAATTCGGGCTAAACTCAAGATGTGCTAAAACTTTCTCTTGTTCTAAAGCCCTGGGAAATGCTGGCACTTGGTATCTAGTAGTTCACGCCTGGAGTGCTTTCATTAATGCTGGTACCTTACCATCAACAGCAGTCTTACTTTTCCTAACTTGAAAAAACTGCATGGAGGGTTGTAGTAGAACTCGCCAGAGGAACAGAACCGATAGAATGGAGGTACATTGGCTGTGTTTCGACTAGTCCAACTGTGGCTGTCTCCCAGTGGGAAGTCCAAGAATTCAGTACTTGTTCAGTCCATGAAGCTGGATGTCCCAGCTGGTCAGAATGTATGTCAATATATGTCAGAATCCTGAGGAAGCAGGCTAGATGTCTCAGCTGGTCTTTAGTGTATACAGGAATCTTAAGTTGTACGCCCTATATAGAAGGTAAGGTTTTACATGTTTTGTTTTGCTATTACAAAAAAGAGATAAGAACTTTCAGGAAATTATTCTTAAGCTAAGGGGTTTTTTAAAAATTATTTTTATGTTTTTACAGTCCAATCATTGCCCCACTCCCAGTCTTCCCTCCCACAGCTCCTTATCCCATTCCTCATCTTCCTCCCTGTCTTCAAGAGGATGTCCCCGATGCCCCTGCCAGGCTTCCCCTTTCCCTGGGGCCTCAAGTCTCTCAAGAGTTAGGCACATATTCTCCCACTGAAGCCAGACCAGGCAGTTCTCTGCTGTGTATGTGTTGAGTGCCTCAGACGAGCTCACATGTGCTGCCGGGTTGATGGCTCAGTGTCTAAGAGATCTCGGGGTTCTGGTTAGTTGAGACTTCCTGTCTTCCTATTGGGTCCTCTTCCTCCTCAACTTCTTCTGTCTTCTCCCTAATTCAACTACAGGGGTCCCGGACTTCAGTCCATTGGTTGGGAGTAAGCATCTGCATCTGACTCTTTCGGCTGCTTGTTAGGCCTCTTGGAGGACAGCCATGCGAGACTCCTGTCTGTAAGCCCATCGTGGTATCAGCAGTAGTGTCAGGCCTTGGTGTTTCCCTGTCCCCATGAAGTGGATCCCCAGTTGAGCCAGTCATTGGACCACCTTTCTCTCACCTATGTCTCCTTGTGTATATACAACATGGTTCATTTACACCTTCTAAAAACATTACCAATAACACCAGCCAAGCCTGTCTAAATTCCACTGTCTGCATGCCTGAGGGTAACTTTCTGAGGCTATGCAATGTGTTGGTTTGTGTGTGTGTGTGGTGGTGGGCAGGGGAGAGTTAGGTTTCCCTTCTTCAGGCTGTTTATCCCTTTAGCAATAAAAACAGTTCTAGCCCATGTTGTTTTTCTTTTTTCTTTTTTCTTTTTTCTTTTTTCTTTTTTTTGAACCCAGGGCCTTGCGCTTGCTAGGCAAGCGCTCTACCACTGAGCTAAATCCCCAACCCCCCCTTTTTTTAATTGAATATTTCTAATTTACATTTCAAATGTTATTCCCTTTCCCGGTTGGTTGGTCTCCTGTCCATCAGCCCCATAACCCCTCCCCCTCCCCTTTTATAAGGGTGTTCCCCTCCCCATCCACCTCCCCTTACCTCCCCCTCCCCCCCACAATCCACTGGGAGGGGGGTCCAACCTTGGCAGGACCAAGGCTAGCCCACGTTGTTAACTCGGAGTTGTACTGTTGGTGACTACTAAGCTCTAGAAATTCAGAATGGCTCCATGTGAAAAGCACACGTGTGAACTTTAAAGACTTAGAATGAAAAACAACTCATTAAGTGTTATATTCTGGCATTAACTTCATCTTCTTTAACTTTTTAAAAATATGTCTTTCTTTATTATTGATAGATTGCTTCTTTATTATTTATATCCTGGCCACAGCTCCCCCCACCCCAACCCCTACTTAGCTGGTTTTTTAAATGTGACTATTAGGGAATTTAAAATTGGGGAAAGAAAACTGGCTCAGAGGAAAGGACCTTTGCCTCACTGGGCACAGCTTACCACTGTTAGTTCTCATGGGAATGTGGTGGCTGAAGTGCCAGCAACTGGCTTAGGACAATATAGTTTACATGGAGTCACTTTATTAGAGGCCAGCTGAATAATGAAAATGGCAGCCGAGTGACACTTCCTGGCCACTCGTTTGGGTGTTTGTCATCCAAAGCCATCATTTCAGGTCAGTCCCAAACTTCTGAATTAAGATGAATAATAAAAAAAAAATTAAAGGAGAGAATTTGAAAGGATTCCTAATGACTCCCCTGATTATATTCACAGGTCAGGTTTTATCCTCCTGTATTGATTTTGATATGGTAGAGTTAGGAGTTGTGGAGTATTTCTCTGGACAGGTAAACATTTTGGCACACTTGCATTTTAATATAAGTTACTTATGCGTTTCAATCTCTAGTATCATTGTAATTCATTGCTGACAAACAGATGCGTGCCTTTTATCTTTGAAGTCTTGAGCCTTTTACCACTGAATTATCTCCCCTGGCCAGTGATGCAAGCCTCTGAGATGTTTAAAAATCTATAGAAATATGACCTCTGGTTTTAGATTATATTCTAGTTCAAATTCCCAAGTGCTAAGGCAGAGAGGCTCATGCCTATAATCCTAGACCTCAGAAGGCTGAAGTAGTAGGGTTAACATGAGTTTGAGGCCAGCCTGGGCTACAGAGTGAGACCTTGTCTCAACATAAACACGAATTGCCTTAATCCTTAATTAAAACTAAAGCAATTTCAATAATGACAAGGATATGTTCATGGCTCTATATTGCGACCATATTTAAATGATAAATATTAGTTGTGATGTATTTATTAAACAAATATCCAAATTCCTCAAAAATACAGTTACGAGGATTTAAAGTGGGAAGTTAGGAATCACACTCATACAAATGTATCCAAAGGGCAAAATCAAGGACTTTTTTTTTCTAAATACCTTTATAGGAAGGAGGGAAACCATGCTGATTTCAAAAAGAATTAAAAATTGAACAGTCTCTAGAGTTTTCATCAGGAAATGATCTCGTTTTAGAATCTCCATTATTTTTTAAGCTACTTTTGCGGACCGTTTTAGAAATAGCCTCGGCTTCTGCGGACTTACCCTGTAAGTACAGCACCGACTGAAGTCTCTCCTGCTATCACTGAGTCCTCTCAGAGTCAGCCCATTAAAGACCTTCTTATGTAATCTTGAGGAATATAGGGCAAGACTGCAAGGCAAGAATGAGAAGAGAGGAAAACAGATGTCCCAGGTGGTCCTTCGTGCTTGTCACCCACAGAGCAGCCTGCTGCGCTGCCAAAGTCTGTGCCCAGGACCTCTGAGGACCACAAGCAAAGGACGTACGTACAAGTGACTGCCAACAAAATTCCAGAAGTGCCAGCATAAGAAGGAAGCTTAGAAATCCAGGAGTCCATCCCCACTTTCTGAGGTTTTCTGGGGTACCACTGGGAAAGTGGAATGCTCATTAGGGGTCCAGCATGGGAGGGTCCAGAAAGCAGGAAATAGGGAAGGCCGGGAAACTCATAGCAACGTTCACAGGCACCAGTGCTGGAGACTTTGCCCACGTGATGTCTAGTGAGAAGACGCAGGAGGTTGAATGAATCTCAGACTGGTTTTGAAGAAAAAATGACTGTGAAACCCTTCTGAGGGTGTTTCCCAACCCGTGATTCTTTCCTCTTAAGCCTACAACTACTCACAATGTGTTCTAAACAGAAAATAATCTGTAACTTAGTAAAATAAAACAAACGGAACTAAAACAAACCCCAGGGCTGTCTAGGGCACAAAGGACTGAGGTTAGAGTCCAGAGGGACCTGAGTCTGTCTGCCTTGCCTTTTGATGCCATGCATACCCAGAGATAACATGAAAGACTCACCAGGAGAGGGGGGTGGGTCATTAACTCCCAACAGCTACAAGGGACTATTTTTGTTTTTATCAGCAAATCGATATTATTGTCAGATTCTGCTGTGAAATATCTAACCAAAACTATCCTGGTCTTATTCTCAGATCGGAGAATCTGTAAGATTTAATTGAAAAGACCAAATTTCTCCTCTATCCAGGCACATACTATGCCTTCTTTCCCTGTCTGTCAAATCTCTAACCCCTAGTTCTCTGCAGCAGACTTCCAGATGTAACACTCTTGCCATTTTGCGCTTGGGAACTGGGTCTATGTATTGTATCTTAAGGTGTTTTGCCACACACTGGCCACTTTCCACCCGATGTCAAGGACTTTTGCTAACAGTCATGGTAAATGTGTTTTTGCATGTTGCCCTGCTTGAGGTAACTGCCCTCGCATGCTCCTTCTGCAGGGCAGGACTGAAACCTTGATCCATGATCTACCCTTACATAGACACTGCCTTATACATACCAGTGCCGCACCTTGCAGAAGTGTGGGGCAACCATGTGGACACAGTATGTTAGTCCAGTGTAGAACAGAGACTGAAGGAAAGGTTATTTCAGGGACTGCCCCACATAGGAAGCCATCCCATCTGCAGATACCAAATGTCCACACTATTGCTGATGCCAAGAAGAACTTGCTGACAGGAACCTGATAGCTTCTACCAGCACCTAACCAACACAGATGCAGATACTCACAGCCAACCATCAGACTGATAAATGAATGAATAAAATCTAACGACTTCCTTTCCTAGATTCTTCAGCCATGGTGTTGAGTTTTTCTGACTGAGGTTGTCTTCACTGAGGACAAGAAGATCTGTGTAGAGCTACAGACAATCAAAGAAACCCGAGCGTCCTTTCTCATGGGTGGGTCTCCTTTCTCTCTTCCTGCTGACAAAGCGCTTCTCAAGAAGGCTGGGCTGCAGTTCCCAGTCAGCAGAGAGGAGGACTTTGCATTTTGGAACCCATATGCTGCTCTTCGGGCTGCCTCACTCTCCTGATGATAAATCAGTTCACTCCTGGAGGATCCTAGAGATAGATTTAGCATAACCAAAGCAACAAAACTGTCCCTCCTACACACCCCAGTGTAATGGATTGCAAACGTGTCAAGCACCAGATAATGACTACATTGCTTTGTCAAAGCAGCACTGGCTCCAGCCATCCTAAACAAATTGCCGTTTCGACTCCTTCAGTGAGAACACCAAGTTCACAAGCCAATGCAGCTAGAGAGAAGAACGTGTGGGAACAGGAAAAGAGTGGGAGAAGCATTCTGAAACTTATTAAAATTAGAGTAATAGCACCTCTCTTTTTTGATACAAAAACAAAAGGCGAAAACATAGATACATATTTTAATCGTTACATCTTCTGGACCAGTTCCCAGTGGTAGCAATGCGCCGAGGGGAGTCTTTAGCTTCAGTGTTTAAGCTCAAATCCACAGAGCAGCAGCTCTGGTAGATTAGTAGGTATGCAGATGAAAAATATCTCTGCAGTAGCATTTCTTCTCTCCACCCCCACCCCCCACTTAATTTCTTCCTTGCATGCTGGATCAGAGCTTCAGGACTTAAAGACAGCTTTCTGGGGCCATTCCAGGTGAGTCTAGAGAAGAAATGTTAGGACAGAAGAACACTCACTGACACCGAGAAGGGGAAAAAAAATCCTTCTAAGACAGCTCAATCTGTTTGCATAACTCAGTGCTTCTCCTGGGACAGGGCTGCTAGCAGAGAGGGTCACAGAGAAGCTAGTAAAGGGTCAGCGAGGCTGTGCCCAGAGGGTTCCTCATGCAGCTGTTTGATGGTGCTAACTCCAAAGAGGGCAGTATGAGCTGAACTGTCACCACCTCCTTCCACTAACTCTCACCTTGTGGCTGTTCCGATGCGATGGGAGAGATTAGGTTCCTATTTGCGGACCGTAAGTCATGGTATGTTTATAGTAAGCAGGGACACTCAAGCTGTAGCTCTGAAGTTTGACAGATCTTGGCAGATCTAATCGCTTTCTGAACAAGAAGACCTTTCCATTCCACATCAGGTGTTCTAAATCTCAGTGGTGTGGGGGCATCCAATACTGTGTGAAACCTATAGCCTCCTGGAAGAAATAGCACGCTTCGTCCTGAGTCTGTTTTCGTATCTTTTATAAGATTCTCCGGGAAGTGCAGAATAGCATGGCAGGTTAAAAATCACCTCTTTAGAAAGAGTCTGTTTTTTGTCTTTGCCTAGGATTGAGGGATAGCATGTATGTATGTATGTTTGTATGTATGTATGTATGTATGTATGTATGTATGCATATGAGAGAGCGGTTTGCATTTTTTAAGAATGAAGAATTTTATTGATGTTCCTCTAGGAAATATATATATATATGTATATATACGTATATATATATTTTTTTCTGACATTGGGTCAATTTAGGGTCAAAGATCTCCAGAGACTTAATCTTTTACTATAGTAGGTCTTGTAGAAAGTCAATTTGTGGAAATTAAAAGGCATCATCTCAAGAAAGATGATGCTGGACTGAGAAGGAACTTCCAGGGGAGAAAATGAGGGAAGATACAAGGGGCATACAATCAAACTGTAGTTTTCTTCAAATACATCTGAGGCCATGGCGTGTCTTCTGGTTAGGTGTTATAACTTGTGCTTCAACTCCTGCTTCCTGGGAGGGAGCTATGCATGGAACATGATCCCCAGAGCAAGGCCTACCAAGCAGAAGCCACTTAATGCTCAGGGACGTTTCCCTGGTGCCCTGATATACTGTCCTTCTTCTCATAGTTTATGTTCCCACTCCTTGATTTATTTTCTTTTCATAAACTGCCACTGCCTTCTTCATTCTCCATTTCAATTACTTCTGTGCAACCTTGTGGAGTTTTGCTTCTACCGGAGGATAGGTTCTGTGATAATGGCAACATTTTTCTCTTCCTGCTTTGTTCAGTGATCAAGCTATATAGAACACAGAATGACGTCTGGCCTACCATAGACACTCTGTAAATAGTCTTTTAAATGTGATAGTTGTACTGCATTGACAACTTAATGGGATTTATAATCTCCCAGGAGACACACCTTCGGACATGTCTGTGAGGGTGTTTCTGGGGAGGTTTAACTGAAGAGAGAAGACTAACCCTGAATGTCGATATTACTGACGTATAGATATAGATCCCAGACTGAGAAAGGAAGAAAAGAGAAGAAAATTAAAGGAAAAAAAAACACATCTGAGCATCAGCATTTGACTCTTTCTGCTCTTGGACCTCAGTACCAATGTAACCAGATGCTTCCCACCCTGCGTGCCACTCCCTCTCCACCGTGATGGGCTCTCCGCTCACACCGTGAACCAAAATAAGCTCTTCTTCCCTTGGACTTTTTGTCAGGCACTTTGTCACAGCAACCCCATGAACCAACCAATACATTGAGCAATACAAGACATTGGGGCACAGAATTTGCTCCTAATGAAGGATGTCATGTGACCTACTGTCCTAGTTTCCCTTCTGTTCCTGTAATAAAAGACTCTGATGAGACGGAAGGGCTTATTTGTCTCAGAATTCCAGGTTACAATTCACAATCGCAAGGGAGTTGCAGCAGCAGGAATCTGAAGCAGCATGCCATCCGCCTTCCACAGTTAAGTACAAAGAGACCAAGACATCTACACCGCCTTTCTGCTTATGCTCAGCTAGCTGTCTGGGTTCAGCTCATTAAATGGTGCTGTCCACATCTAGGGTGGGTCTCCCTACCTCTATTACCAATCAATCAATGCTGTTCACCGCCCACGCCTTCACAGATCACACAGGTCACCCTGATCTAGGAATTCCTCACTAAGACTCTCTTCTCCAGTGATTTTAGGTTGTGTCAAGTTGACAGTTAAAATTAATCAGCACAGATGCCAATCCTATGATGCTGCTCTCGCACAAACTAGTCAGGCAGCCTTTGGCTCGGCACCGCCATGCTATGACCTTGACACTGGATGTTCTCCCATGTTAAGGTCTTTGGAAGAATGACTGTGCGTTTACAGGGAATGGTGAATGGCGACACATAGCAGAGGCTTAGCAAAATTACAATATATGCAAGGAGCAAATATTGGGGAACACAGGGGAACATTCAACCTCCGGCTCAGGGGAAGACAGTTTTTTTTTCACAGAAAAAAAAAAAAGAGCACCTCTCCAGTTGAAGTGCTCAGAGGAATCTCTAGAGGGTAGCTATGCAGGATGGAGAGGGAGCAATGGTCTCTGAAGAAACCTCTCAGAGCAAAGTGAGGCAAGAACCTTGGATCAGGCTCAGAGGGAAGTGCTGACAAGGACAAGAGTGGGACTCTAAAGTGGGACAGGAGCCAGGGAAAGGCATCAGGGAAAGCATTGAGGGGAGGAAAGGCACTGTGGATTCAATTTCTGAAGTAAGGTAACTAACACTCAGGGCAGGAGTCGTAAGGAAAATGGTGGGCATGGTGCCAGGTTGACTCTGCAGCAGCTGTGGGTTCCCACAGTGGTGTGAGCATTCCACACGGGAGCTTAGTGCGCTCCATCCTTCTCATCAACAAGGTCGTCCTTCACCTCTGCCTAGCCATGCGATGTTCAGAAGACTCTGCCTTCACCCCATCCAACAGACAGAGGACCTAGGAAGGTTCATTTTTTTTTAGGATCTGGTCTTCCTCATCAGCCCTTGAGACTGGATAGAACAAGAACACAAGCCAGTGCTCTCTTATCCATCTTCTACCCAGCCTTCCAGTCTTCAGAAACTGATTTACTTTAGCCAAACTTTCACAGTAATTTTACTGTAAGTCCCACCCACGATCAGCCCATCCTCTCTCCTCTTCATCATTATTTATATCTTTGCAAATGCCATTTCCTTTAGAAGTATGAAAGTGTCCATCACTTTCTCCTATAAAATTGTCATCTGTGCTCTAAAAAAAAAAACCTAACACCTTTTGGCTGTGGTCTTAGCCAGAAAATGTCTACTTACCAAGAGCTGATAAAGAACTGAACATGAGAAGCTCAGCCCGTCAATCAAGAAGTTTTTTTGCCCAGTACAGAAAGCTTGTGTATTTCCCCCTTCCATCATCTTCTCTTAGCCTCTCTCTTTCTTATTAAATGGCACTGCCAGGAAAAGTCAGGGGCATGCTGTGCCTGTCACTGTGGCTGATAGATCAGATGAAAGCCAGTATTAATCATCTTGCCTGATTTGGGAGTCTATTAATTTCCCAAGAACAGTGGCTCAATGATACAAGTCCTTTATTCTGCGATCTCATGCAATGTCACTTTCCTTTCTTCTTGTTAAAGTAAACCTTGGGAAATGTTAGTTACATAAAGCCACTTTAAAGTAACCCCCTACCTTTCCACCGGCCAATTAGATGAAAGTGCCATTTACAAAAACTGTGCTTGACCTCTCTTTTCCTTAGGAACCTTTCAAAGGCAGTTTATGCCCTAAATTTCACTCACAACTAGCAATGAACGGGAGTTAATGTCCTCATTAGAAACAGGTTTTTGTTTTGTGTGGTATTTTGTTTGTTTGTTATTTTTTTTATGGAGAATGAGCTAAGACCTGTTCTCAAGTCTCAGATAGACAGTTTTTGGGATGAAGTGGTTTTTTTTCCTTCTTCTTGTTTTTGTTTATTCGTTTGTTTTCTTGTTTCCCAAAGTTCTTCCAAATTCTGACATTGTGGGAAGAACTTGCTCCATGCTCACGAGACAGCAATCCTATTAAACTCACTGGGTCAGTGCCCCCAAAGACATGAAAGTAAGAGAAAGACTCTTGGGGGAAGGCATTCAGCGGGAGTGAGAGAGAAGTTAGACAAGGTGATGGAGGATGCATATGATCAAATGCATTTTACATGTGTATCATATCATCAAAGAATAAATAAAACAGTGGAAGCAAGAGAAGTGACTCTGAATGTGCGGACTACATGGTAGATCCTCAATGAGTCACTGTCTATGTCCTGGCCCTGATCTGTAGAGGGAAGAGGGCAGTGTAAAACCTAGGGTTGTGACCAGCGGAGCCTCAGTATCTGCTGATTTGAGCCACTGCACCAATGAATTCATCCTGAGTCTTTGTGATGCTTTATATCTGGGTTTCACCAGTGTATTCTCTGGTAATGGAATTTATAACTTTGGACAAATGTCACTAAGTTAAACATTGAACTGTGCAGAATTTGAAACTGAGTATTTGTTCATTATAAGAGTGATACAGGGCTGGAGAGTTGGTTCAGAGGTTAAGCTCACTTGCTGATCTTCCGGATGACCCAGACGCATTTCTCAGTCACCATTTTGCAGCTCACAACAGTCTATTCCTCCAGTCCTAGGGATCCTATACCCTCTTCTGGCCTCCTTGGTCACTGCACACATGTGGTACACAGACTTTCATGCAGTTAAGTAGTCGAGTACATAAAATTTCAAAAATAGATCAATAAGTAGGACTAAATAAATTGAAAAAGAATTTGTGGCTTTTCAAATGAGATTTATCATCCCCTGTGAATACAGTGCTATACAATGCCCAGTTTTTAAAAGTGAAGTAATTTCCTTTCACATGTATCTATGAAACAAACAAGAAAGTTGCTTTGACTGTACTGAAAGTTCCTTGCTTTTCAAAGTGACCAAGTGATGAGAGGTCAAAGTTAATTTTGTAACACACCAGGTTTTCCCTTGCATTTCCCCTCTGTTTCTTCCTTTAATGCTATGTTTAAAACTGGGTTCTATTTTCAGCCTGTGGGAGTGGGGAGACACGTAGAAGACACTTGTAACATCTGTAGCAATGGACAGAAGAATGAATAATAATAGGAAACGTCAACATACCATCTGCTATAAACACAGATGTGTGTTTTCTTTAAATATAAGAATCTAGCACTCTAAAACGGGAAGGTTTACAAGACATAAAAGTCAAGGACCTACTCTTGAGTGGCTCTTCATTAGCAAGAAGCAATCTTCTTTGTCGTTAACTAATTTATGGAACCAAAGTGGACGTTCTGCTCATTTGTTGTGCAAGTCATAAATGCCAAGGTCCAGTACTTGTCAGCATCAAAAATAACATGGGGTGATTTCTTTAATATCATGTGCTACTTGTTTATAATCTAGCACAGTAGATAACACTCAAGATATCCTGTGTTTCATCCAGTATCTTGTCATGGAGTATGAAAGTGTCACAGAGAAAACTCCAAGAGTAATTGGGGAGCATAAGATATATTTTATTGCGTATGCAATATTTAAATTTGATATTTAAATTTGTATACATATCTATTATGTATATCGTGCGCGCACTTGATGACAAAGCAAGCTGAGCATGTGAAAAGCAGAGGGCTACTTGCAGGGGTGCATTCTCTCCTCTTACAGTTTGGTTTCAGATTGAGCTCGGGTCACAAGGCTTGGTGACAAGTGCTTTTTTCACATGCTGAGCCAACCCCTTTAAGCATAATAATTTTAATCCTTAACTATAAAACCATCTTTCCATAAAAATATTAATATCTGCAGAAAACAACAAATAATTCAGAGAAAAAGGTGCCTTTTTAAAAAATGGTTTATACATTTAGTCCTAATAATGGATTTACCAAGCCTTCTCCCATGGAGAATTGAATCCTTATTTGAAATGGGCATCTCAAGTTTCTCAGGTTCTGAGAAATCTAAGCGTGTCTTAGCAGAATAAAAGGCTGTAATGGTTCACCTTTTACAGTGTGAGCAATTCTTATCAACTCAAAGTACTCCGGACACACCAACGATAATATTATTGTAATATTGGCATGTTGAGACCAAGGACAATCTGGAGGACATTGACCATTCACCAGTCACTCTCAATTGGTCACAGGAGGATGGACTATCTCCTGATCATGGAAAACCATAGAAAAAGAATTATGACAGGGCTGTGCTATGAACATGCATAAGACGCACATGTCAAAGGTAAGGAAAGATCTCGTTGTTACAGGTGGAATGTGTTCTTGAGGAATACATGTATTCTTTCCTAATTGCCTCAAAATACTATCTTATTATGCAATGAAACACATCTGTCTTGTCAGGAATAAACTTAATGCTATTTTTCAAAGCCTTTTTACCCCCCTCGTCTATGAAAAACTAAATGGTGAAATTGGAAAGCACACGCACCCTGGAACGTCTCTTACCATTATCTCATAGACAATTTGCTTCCACTTTCCTCTCCTTGGAGCCGAGAACTGACGTCACTGAGGCTCCACATTCTGTCCATCACCTGCAGGCACATTTCCTGCTCACACAGGCACACACGTCTCCCGAGAGAGTTCTCACTGAAGTCAGAATCACCTAACAATTGCGAGAAGGGAACATTCAGTCTCCAACCTATTGGCCTATTGCTTTTGGCTGGTTCTTTGTTCTAATGCTTTGATTCTCTTCTGGGTTGTTTCTCATCTATGAGGCACCCACTAAATGTGTGCACATTTGAAGTGCAAAACTGCCCTCAGAGGCTGACCTTCTGAAGGTTCCTGGATTGTCTTGTTATGCTCACAGTACTTTTAAAAAGATATAAAAACAACAACAACGAAAAGCCAACATGACTAGATTCCATACATAAAATCAATTTATCCTGTTTCCACAAAGATTTATCTTTTATTGTTTCAGGAACTTTTGAAAAATGAGCCCTGGGAGAAAGTGCTGACAATTTCAACTTCATTGGTTCAAAATATTGTTTTCTCAATTTCAAAACCTCACAGAGTCCATCTAGGAAATAAAGGATTCAAGCAGTTGTTACAGAATAATTACAGACTTGCTCTTCTGGGCTAGCATAATTGCCTATGCAGTACCCTTTGTGAGCAGACACTCTTCTACACAAGAACAGAAAAATAAGCCATGCACATTTTGGAAACCACAGTACAAGACTGACTGGTCTGCAGAGTTCTCGAGACATTCTTCCATCGGACCGGAAATCATACAATGTGCAGGAACAATGGGATTCTCACACTATTTACTGCTGAAGAGGGTCACTCCAAGTTGAATAGGCAGGGTAAAGACTTGAAAGATGGGACAACTTCTACATGCATGTATTTATGGCTAAGCTATAAATATTTGGGAAGCCACATAGAGAACTTTCAACCTTGGGAACAGCTATAAGAAGAGAGATTATTTTTTAAAAAGATTGCTGCCTGCTGGCAAACCCAAGAGATGGGCAACAAAGTATAAATCTGTGGAAGAAGCAAGTGCCGCCCAGCCTTGGGACAGAACAAAGTTGGTCATGTACTGGTCTTTGCAGCTATCTGCAGACTCTTCTGTTTACTCCAGTAAGAAATATGGTTTATATTACAGCCAATACACACCTATATAGAGAAAAACCCGTGTGTAACTGAAGCAGAAGTTTAACAGACTGATACTTATTTCTTATAGAGAGTATATGCCTTGTACTCCATTTTCTATGCCATGAAGATTCATAAAAATACAGCCAACCAGGTCTCTAATAAATCTGTAATTTATGGATAAAATTAAAGAAATATCTACACACAGTGTGTATATATAATGTATGTATGTATGTATGTATGTATGTATGTATGTATGTATGTATGTACAATACTATCCATTTAAAGCAGTCTTGGTCATGATTCCCCAATGAACTGCGATGGCAGTCTGAACACTCGTAAGACGCTATGACGATGACTTCCAACAGTATGAGACGCTTTGCTGGAAGACCGGTACCTCTCACTGTCGTCAGGGGCATCTGGTATTCTGCCCACATTCGCTCAACACCAATGCCCACATTTTGCAGTGAGTTAATTCACACTTACTACTCTGAGTGCTCTGACAGCTTTCTCTTGGGTTCCTTTGAATTCTTAGCTTGAATGAAAGCTAGAACATCACGGGCTGTGTGTCTTGGCTCATGCATCTCCCTGCGTAGCTCTTCCTGAGCTCTAGCACAGTGCGCGTGTGTCCCCCGCTGGATTGTCGATGTGTCATTTACTTTGCTCTACTTGCATCACAGCACAGAAGCTGCATACTTTGATTAACTATATGAGATCATAAATGCAAACCTTTTTTTATCCCCACTTGAAGAATTTCGGTCTATAAAACCATTTGGAGGCTGACAAGATGGCTCAGTAGAGAAAAGCTTTTGCCAGGGTGACCTGAATCCAATCCCTAGGGCCTACGTAAAGGTGAAAGTAGAGAAATAATTCTACAAAGTCACCCTGCAGCCTCCACGCATGTGCCCATGGAACAGGCAGTCCCTCGCACATCTGCATTCGCAAGCACACAGTAATAACTTCCTAATAAAATTTGTTTGAACTAAGGATTCAAAAATATATGATTCCTCTATGATAGTCTCTACCACTTAGCTGTATGTTAGTCCCTCAATTATCTAATGGGTAGATGCTACTAATTTTAACAGCAATATACTATGTAAGTTGTGTAAATATACCATGCAAATATATACCACACAATAATACTATGCTACATGTTATATAAAGTATAGATACTATTTACCCTCAAACAAGGTAAAAAATGGTTAACAAACTTTCCTCAAAATTGTGATTTATTTGAACCAACACATGAACTGTCTCATTTTTATTAGGTTGATATAAATTTATTTATTTATTCATTTTTTACTTTCTTTTCCTCAACATCATCGCATAACGCCTATGTGCTGGGATTTTATGTATGGGCTATCACACCAAGCTTTAAACATCATTATTAGAACAAACCAATGAAATCACGATTTTGGGGGAAAAAAAAAGTAAAAACTTGGATTTTCAAAAACCTAATTTATACTCAATAGTAGCCCTTGTATTCCCCATCCTTTGCAACCTTCAGACCTCAGGTTCGTAATCCTGGTTCACCTCAGGTCCACTCAAAGCTTACTCATTCATCTATCTAACCATTTATGATAACCAAACTGTCTAAATTAATATTGGACATGTTATAATACTAAATTTCAAAGCTATTATAAAGAGCAATATCACTTACGAGTGACGGTAGATGGTCTGGAATGTTACTTTTTTTAAATTTGCCAGTGGAAAAGAACAGGGAATCTGTGATGGATTGGGGTAGCTGTGAGTTTGTATCAGGAGGAAGATCACTGGCTAAAAGGGAAATTATAAACCAAGCTGAGCCAGGGAGAATATGTGGGTTACCAGCACCGACTATACCTGGATTAAGAACTTAAGAGTCAGAAGGTAAACTTGAAAACTTTTGAAAGAAAACAGAGAAGAGTTTTAAAATTAAAAATATAACGTGCTAATTTTGAGAAGGTTGATAAAATTGACTACTCTAAAATTAAGAACTTAGGCTCATTAGGTCATCTCCAGAAAGAAAGAGAGCAAACAAAAACACAAGACAAGACAAAACACGAGGGAAATGTAGGCAATACGCACCATGGACACAGAGCAGTATCAGAGTTATGTGACCAATTCTCAGCCATTAGAGACGATAAATGCAGGCTGGAGAGATGGCTCAGTGGTTAAGAACACTGACGGCCCTTCCAGAGGTCCTGGGTTCAACTCCCAGCAACCACATGGTGGCTCACAACCATCTGTAATGGGATCTGATGCCCTCTCCTGGTGTGTCTGAAGACAGCTATAGTGGACTCACATAAATAAATAAATGAATAAATAAATGAATAAATAAATAAATAAATAAATAAATAATCTTAAAAAATAGAAATGATAAATGCTTCCCTTTTTTTCTATTTCATTCAGGTGCCCCTGTTCCCTCGTTCCATCCACAGAAGCAAGGAGGCACCGAAGGAGCTCCTCATTTCCTCCGGGGGGAGTACTTCTGATCCCACCAGCTTAGCCAGCCAAGTCCCGGAGTTCCTCCTAGAGCCCAGTGTACCTGAGAAGCTTCCCAACCAACCAACCAACCATCAGCTGACTCTGAAAGAACCAGTTAAAGACCTGGCTACGATCTTTACAAACTAGCCTTGCGTTCTGGCTTTTCAGATAGCCCATCTACCCGTCAACTTTCCCTCAGTGTGAGAACTCGGCTGCATTTTGTCTTCACAGTCTTTCTTCATCCCATGGCTAAACCTCAAGGTTATAGTGTGACGTTATCTAATGACTGGGACAGATTGCAAAACAAAGAATTTACTTGCTTTCTTTATAACTGTTGAAAAACAGGGCAGAAGGAAGGCCGACTTACCATGGAAGTAAAAATAGAGGAGGGTAGTTCAAACAAGTACTTGCCTAGGAGAGATCTTCGACAATTTATGCAGACATATGGGAAAGATATAAAAATATCAATTACAAAGGAATCGGGAGGGAGAGAAAAAAGCAATGTAAACAAGCCAAATTAAAGGAAAGTGACATATTAGAGTAGAAAAAAACAATATACGGCAGGTTCCCGAAAACATTTCCAATGACTGCACAGTGAACGAAATGACGGCACCGAATGAAGGTAAATAGCTGGACTAATTAGGATTATACGCAAGAGATTGCTGGGGAGATAAAATCCCAGATGTGTTTATGCCTCCTACTTCAGAAGTAGCAGGTGGGGAAGTACCTTTATCAGGCAACAATTTTCCTGGGACAACAGATGTAGGCAGTTGGGGGGAAAAAGTTACCTGCAAAGAAATTAGACTAGACAGCAATTCCAGATCAGCTCTGCTTGTGATGGTTCTGAGAGAGGAGGCAAGTGATGGAGCATTGAGTTAGACAGTTCACGATGCCAGCGGGGTCACCAGAGTCTCCGGTTGTTCAGAATATAGTACGGTTGGAAAGACTCTATTCACTGAAGGCTGTAAAAGCTGAACCGCCACTTCTGTTTGGGTATTTCACATCCTCCAACTCCTCTGTTTACTCAGACACATCTTACTGAAAGGTGATTATTTGTAAATTATAACTTCATTCAAGTATTACTCCCTCTCAGAAGGATATAGGAGTCAAATGAGGGGTCGATTGCTTTTTAAATGGAAGCTGTTAAGTTACTCCTGCACCGGGAAATCCCAGTTATAAATCTGAGTTGTGGACAAGGTGCTTTTGTAACACGAATTCCAATGACAACAGTTCAGCCTGGTTATCTTACGTTCGCTCCTCTGGTGCTTATGTCAGATTGTGTTTTGTGTACAAATGTAGATGACATCTGTTGTCAGGAGGTAATTCCTATCACAGTGTTAGGTCAAGCCAGAAAGGAGTTTCCAAATATACCCTGCATCCTGTTCATGTGTACATAAACTCATGGGTCACTCATTGTACTGTGCGTCAAGGCCTGATGAAGATATCCATGGGTGTAAGACATGGAGGCCTTGGACTTGGAAGATATGGTTCTGAGTCCAAGCTTTGTCATGTACTTGTTGAGTGATGTACAGCTAAGTTGGTAAATGGAGTCAAGTTGAGCATGAGGGTGGGATGTCCTGTCTCCTTATATGCTGTGTGTGAGAATTCATTTTGATCAGATATAAGGCAATACTTTAAGATCACTAACAACCAAAATGAGGATAATCCAAGAGATTCAACACTCCCAGTGTTGACGATGTTGGAAGCAGATAGAGGCTCAATGGCCACGGTTGAAGGGAAGGTGAATAACCACAGCTCACACGTCAGGGTATCCTTTTCCAGAAGTTTGCTGCACATGCGAAAGTCAAAGGAGAAAAGGAGGTTGCTGTCGGCTGTTACTGTTGTCTTTTGATTTATTGAGTCAGTATCCTTGTCTAGTCTGGAAAAGCCTGGAACCCATCATCCTTTTGCCTACCTTGCCTCATGCTGTGGTGACAGGTATACACTACCCTATCTGGCTAGAGTAGTCATTTAAACAAGAGATGGTGTCTTAGTCAGGGTTTTACTGCTGTGAACAGACACCATGACCAAGGCAACTCATAAAACACAACATCTATTTGGGCTGCCTTACAGGTTCAGAGATTCAGTTCAGTATCATCAAGGCGGGAGCATGGCAGTGTCCAGGCAGGCATGGTTCAGGCTGAGCTGAGAGTCTTCATCTGAAGGCTGCTAGGAAAATACTGGCGTCTAGATAGCTAGGACTAGGGTATTAAATCCCACAGCCACAGTGACACTCCCGCTTCAACAAGGCCACACCTCCTAATAGTGCCACTCCCTGACCCAAGCATACACAAACCATCACAGAGAGTATCTCCTGTGTTTCTACATGTCATGCCCAACTCAAGTATATCGTTGAGAACAAGCAGGTACTTGAAATATTAAATATGTCCTTGTATCAAAGAAACAAACAATATAACAGCTTTAGGGAAACGGAAGAGAAGAGACATTTTTCTATGTTTCATTCGGTTTTGTTTTGGATATATTGGTTTTTAAGATTGTGTAGGAAGTACCACAGAGAAGAGGCTGCCATTCTCTAAAGCAATGGAGCCAGTCTAGAGGCAACAAAGCTAAGACTGCCCAGTGAGAAGCAAGAGAAATGGGTATTGAGAATACATGGGGGCGGGTACCTTGGAGAGGGGAAAAAGAAAACTCTGAGGTGTTTTCTGTGGTGAGCAAGAAAGTTGATGATGCTCCCAACAGGTGCTGCACTCCTGGAATTCGAGAGCTAAGCCTCGCCTGCTGCATCAGAGGGCAAGTTTGCAACTTGGATCTAGCTGACTGCTAAATTAATACAGGGTAAGAAATAGATAGTTGAAAAGCACCTGGGGTAGGGATATCAGGATGTCAGCAGCAATGAAAAGTGAAGACAGACTGTGACCCACAGGTTAAGAGAGGAGAGAGGGAGCCCAGAGTTGGGTGTGTAGTTGCTCTTTTGTTCGGAGTGCGAGACAAAAATGGTATGCTGATCCCTCCCCCACCCAGCTCTCACCTCAAGTGACCCATCGTGACGCTACATTTTTTTCCCCTTCTTCTTTAAATGGAAGAAGTTAAGCAGGGATCTGGGAGGGCAGCTTTTAAACATTGCTTGCAAGAAAAAAAAAGTTTTGAAATAAAGACGAGGAAAGACTAATATGGTAAATTTGGAATCACTGAAAGGAAACCGGCATGGTTGGATTTCTCCGGAGACAGCAGGGCTGTGTTGAGAGATACAAGCTAATGAAGCTAATCTGGGTTTGGGCTGCAGCAATTACTAGTGATCACAACCAAGGAATTGCATTTCAGGATTCTCAGACAGTTTAAGTGGGGTTCTGCTGCTAAGCAAGGTAGGCTGTGACACGTCCGGCTGTGTTTAATATTTCTTACTTTTAGTAATATTTCTCTTCTCTCTCTTCTCTTTCTCCCTCACTCTCTCTCTCTCTCTCTCTCTCTCTCTCTCTCTCTCTTCTCTCTCTCCCTCTGTCTCTCTCCCCCCTCTCCCTCTCTTCTCTCTCTCTTCTCTCTCTCCCTCTGTCTCTCTCCCCCCTCTCCGTCTCTTCTCTCTCTCTGTCTCTCTGTCTCTCTCTCTCCCTCTCTCTCCTTCTCTCTCTCTCTCCCTCCCTCCCTCTCTCTCTCTCTCTCTCTCTCCCCCTCTCCCTCTTCCTCTCCCTCTCTCTCTACCCTTCCTCCGTGTGTTTAAGCCACAGACTGACATTAGGTTTCTTCTTTAGTTCCTATTTATTTACTCACCTACCTACTTACTTAATCCTTACTTATAGGCAGGCTCTTACTGATCCTGAAGCTAGCCATTTTGGCTGGACTGGCTGGCCAGCAACCCCCTGGCCCTGACCGACTCTACTACTCCCAGTGTTAGAGTCACACATACCACTCCTGGCTATATATATATATATATATATATATATATATATATATATATATATATATTTTACTGTGGGTATTGACTAGATGCCTGAACCCAGGCAGCTACACAGTACCCACTTCATAAGTATACTGAGTCCACCCCGCACTCCAGGCCATTGCTTTTAAGAAGATTTTATTAGTTTCACGGCAAATGTTAGGTTGCAAACACAAACAACTCCCACCAGTAAGAAGATTAGTGATGCATAGTGGATTCATTTACTTTGTCGTTCTAACACTGCTGGGTTTACCCGGAGTGCTTTCAAACCACGATGCTTCACCTTGGTATCCTATCGCATTCCTAAGATAACGTGGAATTGCTGTGTCGAAGCTCATGCACACTAATAAAGTAACTTCCTGAGAGGCTATCTCAATTTACAACCTCATCAATAGTACATGAGTGTATGCTCCGTTGTTTAATAGTCTCATATAACATAACCACATCTTAGAGTGTTCGGAGGGGGGAAGAGAAACCTCTTTGCCTTTCCTTTTAAATTCAGGAAAATTTAACATATGCGAACGAAATCTCAGATGGTACATACCAGAAAATACAATATGCCAGTGCATCTAAGTATATACAAAGCAGCTTTTATAGTGCACTTGAAATGCTATATATCAATCAGAACTTCTGGAAATCAATGAATATGGATGGCTTTCTCAATGTAGTCAATCTCTCATTCTCTGATTTATTTTGTTTTGCGGTGATATGTATTTTTTCCTTTTCTCTTCCTTGTAATGTGTGTGTGTGTGTGTGTGTGTGTGTGTGTGTGTGTGTGCATACACACAAGTGTGTGCATATGTATGTGGGAACTAGAGGACAACCTTTGGTGTCATTCTGAGGAACACTGTCAAATCTTTTTTGTTTATTTGTTTGTTTTTTGTTTTTGAGTCTTTCATTGGCATGGAGTTCACAGGGTAGATTAGCTTGTAAGTTCCAATAATCTTCTTAATTTTGCCTTCCCCAAATTTTGGGGGTTAGTGTGGCACCAGACCTGGTCTCCTGGATGGATTCCACAGAAAGATCAGGTCCTCACACTTTTGCGAGATACAGCTTTACTGACGGAGCCATATCTCCCCAGTTCCTTTTCCCTTTCTTTAAGCCACAGTAAATAACTTTCCACATCACCATAAAATTCAAATAAACATCAATAAGAAGAGCTTCAAAAACATCTGTTTAATGAGATTTATTTAATGGGGTCTGCTCCACTGATCCTTTTAGGTAGTCTTCAGTTTTCCCAATTATTCATAAATCTCTGATAAATAGTTTCAGTGTGTCACCCCCTCACACATTTAGCATTGTTTCTACAAGATTGAGTTTGGGGTCAAAATTATCTCCTGAGTAACTAAGAAGGGTTGTTGTAGGTCTTTGGAGAATATGGTAAGCTCTATTTGGAAACACTGTAGCAAAGGATAAGCTCCCCAGGCCATCACATCTTTATCAGAACTGCTTCATAACTAGTCCACTCCTGTGGTGCTCTCTTGGGCTGTTTTAGTTAGCACAAATGCTCTTTATGTCTGCCCTTTATCTGCAGAGAACTTGCCTTCAAGTGTATAGTTCCTTCTACTGTAGGGTCTGTCCCATGCACTACACATTGGTCAGCAGCCTCCTTGACTGAAAGCAACAAAGATGGCTCCGGATGGCATCGGTTCTTCCAGGGAAACAGAGTCGGACCTTCCAGGGAATCCCTCCCCCTTTTTAATAAGCACATAATTTTTCAAGATGTAATTGTGAACTACCCGCTGAGTTGATGTACCTTGAGAGATTAGCTCTTTGTATGTGTGGATGGTTAAGTTTTTGGCTGCCGATGGAGGAGATCTAGAATCACCTAGGAGACAAACATCTGGGCGTGTCTGTGAGGGTGTTTCTAAAGAGGTTTAACTGAAGCGGAAATACAGACCTTGAATGTGAGCAGCACTATGCCATGGGTTAGGCTCCAAACTGCATAAAGAAGAGAAAGCAAGTGGGGCGCCAACATCTGTTCTCCCTGTCTCCTGACTGGGATCACAATGTCTTTCCTTACCTCATACACCTGCCATGGTGCCTTCTCCACCACGATTGATGGTGCTCTCATACTATGAGTCAAAACGTACCCACCTTCTTTCCTCCCTGCTTCCTTCCCTTTCATGTTTCTTTCCCTTCCCTTCCTTCCCTCTCTCCTTCATTCTATTCCTCCCTCCCTGCCTCCTTCTCTCCCTTCCTTTTCCTTCATTCCATCCCCCTCCCTCTTTCTTTCCTCTCTTTCTCCTTTCTTCCTTCTCTCCTTCCCTCCCTCCTTCCCCCTTCACTCCATCCCTGCGTCCCTGCCTCCTTCTATTCTTCCTTCAGTCTATTGCTTTTGTCTAGTATTTTATCACAGCAACAAGAAAAATAACTAATGCAATAAGTAAAGTAAGAACCTTTTCTTCAGAGGTGTAAAATAGATGCAAGCGGATGACAGGTTTACCCATGACACAAAGAGTCCCATAGAGGTCAATTCAAGAAGCTTCCTGATGGTGCCAAAGCTAGCATATAGGACAATGGAGGCACAGTGAATTTAACCAACTTCTCAAGACCACTACTCAGGAAGCTGGCATAGTCTCCCAGTCTTGTCCTCTAAGCTCTCGGGTCCTTCTGTAAACCAGTTCTCATCCCGTCCTTTCTTTTTGTTGCAATTCAGCTAGATTGATCAAGATCAAGGATGTTTTCCAGAAACCCATCCATGCTTCAATCATTTCAACCAACCCTCTAGCATATGGCGATAGTATCATGGAATTACTTGGCTAATATTTGATATTTAAATGATTGTTAATTGTGTCCTAGACTTTACTGTAATAGCTCCTGTAGGATATTGAATAGAAAACACCCTCCAAAATACTATCGCCTAGCACAGTTTTAGTAGCATCTTGAGACATCTGGTTTCTGAATGTGCCCAACTATTGCTAGCTTTTTATGCTAATAAAATATAAACAAACAAATAAGCAAACAAATTTTGGGCCTGTAGGGAAGTAAAAAAAAATGTGGTAACCAAAGTCAATACTGAATTGAGTACACTATTAGTGTATTATCTGTACTAAGGAAAAGAGATTGGGAAATGGATAGATGGGTTAGGAAAATGAAGGGAAAGATAGGGAGCTAAGAGGAAACAGACAGGCGTAAAATACAAAATGGAGGACAAGATCATACCTGAGTGAACGGAGGAGCCATGGCCATGGTTGGTGTTGTAAGCCCACTTGCATGTCTATGACTCTAGAGTATAAACTCTGCTGCTAACCATCATGCCCCTGGTAAAATACCTGAGTACTAATTACAAAATGTTTATTGAAAAGTGATCGAAGACTGGCTGGACCTGAGTTCCTAAAAAACAATTCCTTTGCTGTAGCAGGAAATCCTACCTTGCCCAAACGTGGGTTGATAGGAATCACAGTCTTAACTCACAAGCTGCATGTAAGCTAATATTGAATACTAACAGGTATGAAGCAACCCCAGGCCTTGCAAAGTCTAGGAAAGAGTCCTTGCCTTCAAGGGCTGGACAGTGCTGTTGGCACAGATCTTTATGTAGGAAGTTGTTTGGAGGGACCCTGATGGTTGCCCCACTTCAGAAGACATAAAGAAGATAGAAAGTCAGCCATGTTTTAGGGATATGTAGAGGAATAGGGACTTTCCTCTTCATCCCTCTCAGATCTTTTTGTGACCCCCACCTTAAGGTGACAAAGTTAAGAGTAACTCCAGAAGCTTGCTGACAGTGGCTACTTTAGCAAACATGTACAGCCAAGTGCTATCACCTGTCACTCTCTAGAAAAAAATTGTAAAGTGCTAAAGAATGCACGGGGAGAGATCTCCATTTCCAGTAGAACTTAGCTCTCCTCCACACTTTTTATGAATGTGAAGTGTAGCACACACAGAGCTTTGGGAAGCCCAGACAAGCCTGAGTCAATCATGGCTCTGTCCCGTAGGCATAAACTGGTTTTTTGTTTTTTTGAAACCTACTTTTAATAAACATTCTTACTCTCCACCAGCCATGACCCATCAGAGGTAGTGGGGAAAAGAGTTACTAGGATATGGGGGAAGTGGACTTGTTCAGCAATAGTTCTTTGAGGGAAAGCTCAGTCTTCTTTGTCAGCAGTTCTGTCCCAGAGCAAACACTAAATACGAATCAGCAGCTTCAGTCCAGTGCTCTTGGCAGGGAGACACCATACAGGAACCAGCAGCTGTAGTTCACTCCTTAAGAAACCACAAAGCTCGCCAAGCAGCCCGAGGGGAGGCTGCGGAAGTGGGACCTGGTGAGCTGCTTCAGGAACCTCAGGAGCAGGTCTTTGACAAGTTTCTCTCAGCTTTGGAGGCCTCAAGAACACTATGCAAGGCTAACACATACTTGCCTGTTGCCAGTAAAGAATAGCGAGACAGGGCAAGCCAAACCAATGTTCTCTCTCCCACTGTCTGTGGGGTCCTATTCATACTCCTCCATCATGTGTCCTTTCACGCGTCTGCTATATCAAAACATCCTTTCGCCTGGGGCTGCTTCAGGAAAACAATTCTTTCACATGTTTGTTCTAGCAAGACATCCTTTCACCTATGTGCCCCAGAAAACATCATTTGACATAACTGACTTTCCACATAAACCAGCAGTTTCCCCTTCACCGTCCACTGGTGATCTTAGCATATCCCGAACACACGGATACTCTCTCCTCATCTGTAAGATGATGTTATTATTTTCTCCTTCATAGCAGTCTTACATGGTACAATAGAACACAGCACAGATGGTGCCTGGAACATGGCGCTCTGCAGTCAGGACTGAGCATCGAGACGTCCATCAACATGGTAAATTTAACATTATGGCAAAGGTCAGAATGAAAACAAAGGTACAGTTTAAACCCCAAAGATCTTGGCCTTTAGGTAATCGTCCACGTTTATATCTCAGTAGTAAGTTAGATGCGAAGGGGATTCAAAGCCTAAGCCTAGGAAAGAAACCAATGTTTCTGAAAAGAGTATTAGCACATTTTCAGACCTTTAAAGGTGGAGCGAAATCAAAACTGCAAATGCAGTTCAAAGACGATTAATTATTTTATATTGTCTCAGATCGGAGAGCCACACAGGGGAATATATGCAAGCAGTCCAATCATCTTGTGATCTCATCAGGGGACAATTTGGGGGTGTTGTGAAACTCTGCAACCTTCATCTCAAGGCCCAGGGCTGTGCTGGCTTGGCTTTCAAAGGGACAGATGCATAGCAAGAGGTACCATTTTTCACTGCAATGCTGTGGCCAGGGTCTGGAAGGAATCTTTTTATCATATCGATCACCTCCGGACACGAAGGATACTACCAATTCAGAGAGGGGACCAGAGTGTCATTGTCTACCACCAATTTCACGAGAGCTCAAGAAAATACATCTTTTTTAATGAGGAAGGGGTGAAAAGGGAGTTCAGACATACTCTGGAAGAACATGTAGAAAATGAATTTAAACATATTGTATTATATATCACAGTGTCCAAATATGGAGGGTTGTTAGTGAACAAGGGGTTTATGTGGCCTTTCTCTGCTTAGATCATTGAATTAAAGAAAAAAAAAGATGAAAAGAAACTGAATCTCTAGTTAAAATATAATTAAAGGCCAAGAGGGCAATTCCTTTTCAAAGAATACTAATGATTCATAATAAAAACAACCCCCAAGACAGGAAGAAAGAGACAACAACTTGGCTGAGGAAGAGAGTTTGAGGTTTAACGTTTTTTTCTTCTGTCTTCACCTTCTGAATATAGACACTAGAGTTATTTAAAAGATAATGCAGTTAAACTAAAAAATGAGAAATACAAACGGACATGGCAGATGTAACTTTTAGATGCCCATCTAAAACAAATTCCTCCACATTCTGCTTATTGATTGTTGTGGAGATAAATGTGCAGTTCGAGTTGGAACTTCCTTATAAAAGCCAACCCGATGACCTTAAAGGTCTAACGATGTTTTTACTTTTAAGTAAATGTATGAGAAAGGGACACTGAAAATTACCTGGTCAATAAAGCCACAAAAGTGTTTGTTACAATTCATCAGCATCTGTCTTGAATGAGCAGAGATCCTTAATTAATGTAAGTGGGGTCTCCTGTATGGCCCAGTGGGTAAAGGTGCTTGCCACTGAGCCGGAGACCGGAACTCCACCTCTGTCCACCTCTGTAACCCATGGTGGAGGAGACCAACTCCCACAAGTTGCCATCTTATCTCCACATGCATGGCATGTGTGCCTGATCCCCAATGTAACTGAATAAAAATAATAATTAATATAAATTGTTTTCAACAAATTCTTTTTGTTCAGTCTGAGTTAGGGTTTTAAGGACACAGTTTCTAAGACTGTGGTTTCATTATTTTCTCACGAATTATGGAAATTGAAAGAAAGATCATCTATCATTTGCAGGAAAGTATCTCTTGCTCCCAAAGAATAAGAATTATTTTTCCAGAGCCAAATATGAATGACCCCAGCTTAGTGAAGTGGAAGTGTCTGGTTGTGTCATGTGATGCAGACTCACGTGTTATTTTGCTGTGGCCCTATAGGCATGTCCTCCTATAGGACCCATGATGCTTGGAGAGAGTATGAATAGGACTCAATGACAGTGATGGGGAGCTTGCACAGCTAGCTGTGCACCTCTTCACCGTTCTCTCATCTTTGCTGATCGTTCCTTCTCTGAGAGAGGCACAGCCGAGAACTCCTGGTATTCTGGCTGGTCCTTGTGCCGATTCGGCAGAGGCCTGGTGGTTTCTGCTGGATCCTGCCAGTGTTCCTGATTCCTGTTTGGTGACACTATTGAACTAGACTGTTGGTATTCTGACAGAGATTGGAATCACCCCAAAGAACTACTTCTAAACAGGTCCACATCCCCTTGTCCTATTTTTTTTTTTACCATCTTTCCTCCCTACACTTGTATAGTGGGCCAGAAGAGGGGGTCGAAGTGTTTGAGAACCTTTTGAGAACCCTTATTAAAATAGGTTTTGAAAAAAAAAATCTAAGCCTACAGCTCAGGAACATTGGTTCAGTTTGTCTGGATAGAATCTTCCATCATGAAAGTGCTTACTTGAACTTGTACTGTCACAGAACAAAATAGAGTCATAAGTTAATGTCTCTACCAATACATTGTTGGGAACAGCAGGTAGCCCACATTACAGCGGCATCAGATGGCCAGATTAAAGGGCTAGGGGACACACCTGTCATAGGCTTCAGATGTAATCTGATGACATTCTTAGCTTCAGCATGTTGGTTGGAAGCTCAGTGGGTCAAGTCTATGTAGTGATACATTTCATGCCTTTGATTTAAGAGTCAAGAGAATGTTAGATCAGATACAGAAGTGGATGATTAATGACTGTTTAGAGGACTAGTGAGAGCACAAGGTACTTTTAGCTTTCTGTCTGTAACATTCCAACTCTCTGTAATTAGGAAGTTCAGTTCAGTCAGTTGGCCTGTAGAATCTTAGCCTAGGAATGACCTCTCCTTTTCAGGGCTTTCAAACACATGCAATTTAGTACCTGCTTAAAAATATTCCATACTACTGTCCCTCAAACTGTAACCTGCTCTAACAGAACCAGGCACATATATTTTCATTTCTAGGACACTGTAGACTTTATTGTCAAATATGGATATAAACCTCTCATCTATTAGCCAAGTATTAAATGAAGCAAATTATAAATACTTGTGATATGTTTTGAAATTTACAAAATATTTCCTTATTTGTTTTGGTCTTCAGGATAATGCTCTAAAGAAGATATTTTTATTCTCCTATGTTAATGATCCAGAAAGTAGGCCAGAGAGGTGGTTCAGCAGGTAAGGGCACTTATTATGAAGCCTGTTGACCTGGTGACCTGAATTTCAATGCCCAGGTGAAAAGAGAGAACTGAGTCCACAAGTTATCCTTTGACTTGCATACCGTGTCATGTACACACCCCCCCCCCACACACACACGTAATAACTTTTTAAAAGGTGGGCGTTAGAGGGTAATGCTCTCAAGTGCATGGTCAGAACTCAAACCTTCCTGAATGTGAACTCTTTTTGTCTTCATCATGAAGCAATGGAGCCATTCCAAGGTAATCGCTGAGGCTTCCTAGTGGAGACTCTTAGGAAAGTCTTATAAAACACTGTGAAGGGTTACATAGTACCTAGAGAGGCAATGAGGGAGATGAGAAACATGAGTGAGACATCTATCCATCCATCAATGGTGTCTCGTGTTTTCATGTGATTCCTGTGTACCATGGCTTTCCAGAATTGCAGTCTTGCATTGAGACAGGCTGCTGTCATCAGTCATGTGCCATAGAATGAAGTCCTACGCTGGTAACATAGAATGAAGCTGCAGGTAACGTTTGGATTCCGGCTTTATGTTTCTCGACAAAGTGGCTTTCAAAGTATGTTCCCATGCCCCAGAACATTCTCACTGATGGCTACAAAGAAATATATGACGTTAACAGGAGCGCGTTTTATAAGATAATGTGCTGTGTGTGAGCGCACATGTGCTATTGCATCATAAAACCAAGTGATTTCTAAAGCTTTCAAATTGGCTGATGGCCTGTTTATCACTAGAATCCACTGCACGGGGGAGATTAATAAGGTTATTAGAAAGGAGTTAGACTGCATTTAGTATGATTTTCATGGAATACTTAGGAACCACATATCCCATAAACATGAATTGGGGCAAGACTTAAACGAATCTCTTTCTGCCTCGTTCCTTCCAGGGAGGGGTGTCTCCACGATGCTCTAGCCTGGTGTGTTATTATCTGGATGCTCCTAGTTTAGAGTGGCAGGTCTCTGTTACTGAACAATAGTTTTAAGAAAAGGTGGTGGGCCAGAGAACCAAAAGGTTCCTTACAGCACACCAGTCTGGAAAAGCATAGTCAATGACAACTTTGCCAACAGGCAAACCTACTTTCGAAGGGAAGATAAGGTTTAATTTAATTTTCTCTATACATCTCCTCCTTTTAGTTTATAGTTGTTTCCACATTGAAGTGTATTTTCTGTGAAGGTGTACATATTGTTTTGGGAATGTGAGCCTCTAGAAGCCTTTTTCTTGCCTTGGTTAAGGGACACGAAGGATATAGTTCTTTATCTCTTAAGTCACAGGTTAAAAAAAATTGAGACTTGTCTGCAAATATTTTATGCCTCTTTCAGCTATTGTTAGGAATTGCAACCCTCGAATTATTTTCTACCATACATCTCAGCTATAAGTGATTAAAAATAGAGAGAGAGGAGAGAAGGGTGTAGTTGCAGATTGCAGGACATAAAAACTGCACATCCTGCTAAATTGTGCAAGCCCTGGGAAGCACTTCTCACAGGTGTTCAGTACATAGGGCTTGCTCATTTTCTCCCCTCCAAGAACAGTCAAAAGTGTTGGGTGGAGCCTCCGGAAGCACCCTCACCCCCTGCACCTTAAATTTCTGGAAGTGCTATTAGTGTGAGGTCAGTAGTGTCAGCAGCAACCACACTGCTTTCAATTCTCAAGGCCTGGAAGCTGGATGATTTGCTCATAGAATTTCCTGCTGCTCTCAGTTTGCCAGAACTCCATTCTCAGGACTCATAAAATGCTTACTTTCAATATAACCTTCATGGACAGGAAGATATGTTACGGCCATAACTTTAAAAAAAAGGACTCTACAAACAATAATAGTTCTTCATGTTCTTTTGGGGTTATGAATTTTGCAGCTTGCCTCCTGTAGTTATTTGAATAGAGTCAATAGTAATAATAGACATACCAGTTTGGGTCTGTCTTTAGTAGAGTGAGCCAGCCCAGCTAGAAGATGTTTGGATTCTAAAAATATAAAGACCATCAGTCAGATTAATGTCCCTTCTCACGCTGGTTACCTCAGGTGCGCTGGCGCCTGCAATAAGCTGACATTCCAAGGTGGATTTAAAAAAAAAAAAAAAGCAAGCTGCTCCTTCTGAAAGCTCCAGAATGAGTGAGTGTGCATTCGTCAGATCTCAAACCCACCCCGGAAGGAGCACTGGCTTTGGCTGGACTTGAAGATATTTACTCTGGACACTATGCCAAGACATTAACAGCTGCCGGATTAATTATTTATGGCCTTTATGTCAATCATCTAAGACAAGATCCAAAGAAAAATATTTTAAAGTCGAGTCATCTGGTTTTTAAAAAAAAAAAAAATCTTGCTGCCTACCAGTCTCCTTGTCATTTGTTACTCTTGAATTTCTTCCCGAAGAAGTCATCTCAGAAGATTGAGCCCTTAAAATTATGTTTCCTTCCCCCCAGTGTTTTCTTTGAAGTGCTCTCCGTCGCAGAAATAAGCGCCCAGGCTGTGTCTACACTATTTTCAGAAGATGGCTTACACCGGGGGAACCCCTGACACAGTTTAGTTTTTGAAACTTCAATCAGCGAGGTCTGGAAGTGGGAGCAGGCGAGCCCCTCCCCTGCGCAAGAGCCTCGCAGGTCCTCGCCCGGCTGCGAAGCCCTGGGCCCCCGCGGAGGCTGCTCCGTGTCGCCCGCCAGCCCGGAGCTGCATGAGCGGGCAGAGCCCATACTTGGTGGGGAGCATCTCCAAGAAGAGTTTCAGTCCGCTCGGCCAATAGGTGACACGTCGGCCCCCGCGCGCGCGAGGTTGGCATCCCGCCTAGGGGAACCCTCCACCCCCCGACCCCTGCTGGAGGCTGAGGGGCGCGTGGGACCCGGTGACCAGGCGGCTTCCGAGGCTGCGCCGCCCCCGGGGCGTCTCCGCGGCGTTCCCCACCCCGGCCGCAGCATCCCGCGCCGGGCGCCTCGTCCGTCCTCACGCCTGTCCCCGTGGCCCTCGCGGACTCGGGCACACGCCCCTCACCTGGGCGAGGCCGGGCGCGCAGGCGCCGAGCGTGGAGACCGCGAGCGGCGGCTCAGCCCGCGCTCCCGCTGGGTCGGACAGTTCCGGGGGCCCGCGGCGCAGAGCTGTCGCCGGCGCCACCGCCCCGGGCTGCCGCAGACCGCGGGAGAGCGTCTGCGCGGAGCTCCAGCGCAGCCCTGGCGGGAGCGCCGCCTCCCAGGCGCCGGCCACATCCCCCCCGGCCTCAGGAGCGGCTGCCCCGCGCGCCCGCCGCCCGCGCGCAGAGGTAAGCCTGGGGCGAGCAGCCCCACGCCGCGTCCGCGCCTCTCCCCACCGCCTCCGCCCAGGCGAGGGACAGAGTTTGCGCTGCGCCCTGCCGCCCCACTTGTAGAGGCGGGCGTCCGGCCGCTGCCCCGGCCGCAGAGTCGAGGCTCCCCCTAACCTCTCTAGTCAAGGAGTAGGACGTAGAGGCTCGACGGGCAAGGAGTCTCCAGGGTGGGCTCGGAGAAGCCAGGATAGAAAGGTAGCATAGAGATAGATTGGGGGACAAGGAGAGCCTCGCAGGGGTCGGTGGCAGCCTCTGTCCACCTGGGAACTCCGAGGGTTTGCAGACTCTCTTTTTGCTAGAGGAAAATGAATAATTTGGGTACCGAGGTGAAAGGGGGCTTGACAGTGGAAGCTTAGGGTCCCAAGGGCATTCCGCAGAGAAAAGACTAGCAGATAGGTTAATGGTGCAGCTTGAGAGCAGATGCCCAAAGTTTGCACTTGTTGGGAGCTGGGAAGGGCAGCCTAGGTTAGCAGGAGCTGGTGAAGGTGTCAGCTCAGGGTGGGAGGACTCTGCGGGACAGCGGAAGGGAGGAGAGAAACGGGAGGGGGAGGACCATCTGCTTTGCCTCTGCTGTGTGCTGGCCTTGGGATGAGGGGAAGGCTAGACTGAGGTCTCTTTGCTTTTGCTTCGTATGGCTCTGGAGGACACTCAGATGGCCAATGTCCTGGGTCCTTCAAGGAAAATAAATGCCCCCACCCCCATGAGCACAAACAATTTTGGAATGACCTCAAAAGTTCCTGGATTTGGAAACATTTTCAGCTAGAAAGGAGGTTGGCGGTTCTCTCCGGCTTTGCTTATCTGATGAGCAGTACACAGAGGCTTTTGCAAACTTTGTCACAATGAAGAAAATAGATACCCAAAGGAAGCAAAACATTTGCGTTGTGGGGTAGACTGGCGGCGTCCGTACAGCTTAGGAAGGTCTAAGAATTGTATTTATTAAATGAAAGAGGCAGTTTTCCAGAAAGCTACTGAGCTGCATCTCAAACATTTAGGCTCCAGATGACTCCCTTCAGTGTTTCCGGGTCTACTTTTGCCTGTTTCCAGAATCCTTCAATCTTATTTTATTGTCACGTGTGCTTTGAGTATGGGTTGACCTTTTCTGTCATAGTTGAATGTCCTTACAATGTAAAACCCCAGCTTGCAGGTTTGGCTACTTAAGAGATGTAAGGTGAAAATACGTTCACGTGGTCAAAGCATTGGTTGTTCAGATTTTATATTTTTCAGTGATCGAGTTTTTGCGGATTTACTGTTTACACTCTTGCTTGTCTCTCAAAGTGATTTGAGAAAGTTTAAGGTGAAAACCACAAATCAAATAAGCTATTCTTGTAAGTCTCCTTGACCTCTCGTGGGTACGTTTGTAGTAAATGCTTTTGGAAAGGTGAACTCTCCCTAACAGGGAAGCATCGCTGCCCTTGCAGGAACAGTGTTGGTGGCATTTGTGTGTTGCAGCATCATCCCTGAAGTATCTTATTTGCATAATATGTTATGGTTACATAGGTAAATCATTTAAAAGGAGCCCAATAAGCATTAGAATCCATTGGCGTTAAGAAAGAAACAATGGCGATAGCTTGCAGCATTTTAACAACATATAGATTCCCAGAACCAAAGGAAACAGCCTGTCTCTTTGAACTGAGGCACAGAAACCAAATGGAGGCATTTCCATCTCAGTCAAATTAGAGACAGAAGTGTGGTTAGTGCCTGGCACCCAAGCACAGATAATGAGAACCGACAGCAGTTGGAAGACGCTTCTTCCAAAGTGGGACTATTGTATGATGATCGAATGGCCTGGCTCTGGGAGTAGAGAGGATCCATCAAAACAAACAACCCTGAGAGATGAAAAGCTGCACAGAATAGTGCTGGGTGGGTGCTGTTGGGTGCCATAAACAAGACATCCCAACTCTGTTCTTTCCTTTTCTTCTGTCTGAGTTCGAAGATGTTACTGCCTAATGACAGCAATATGTGTGTGTGTGTGTGTGTGTGTGTGTGCGCGTATGCATATATATGTATATATGTGTGTGATATTATATTAAGCGTATATACTATATATATTATATATTATAGATAGTTAAAAAGAACAATTAGCTAACATCTCACAGGAGTGACTTCTTGTGAAAAAAATCTTTGTTCATGGAAACAGAGCAAAATTGGCTTTCCAAGGTTTTCAAGCTCCTACCTAGATCTAAAGGACAATGTCTGTGTGCTGGAATTCCCTGCCTTCTGTTTGCCTGGTTTTATTGTTGTTGTCCCTTCTACACACAGTTTTATTATTGCGCTATCACCACTTCCCCATCTCCGTCTTCATGGGTCTCAGTATGATGTATTTCCCTAACCCTATCCTTCTCTTCTTCATAGTTTTTCTTTCTCTCTTTCTTCCCTCTCCTTCCTTCCTTCCTCTAGGGATTTCTCTTGTTTTTTTTTTTTTCCTTGCTTTCTAAGGTTATCTTGCTTTTGCATTTTGTAGATTCCGTCTGGTGTTGTCCTTTACTAATCTAGATCATTTCTTCCTGAAATGACGTCATACTTCTGCACTCCTCCGAGGCATCGTATCTGCCCTGTGAAACCCCACCGAAGGCCTTGCGCCGCTCTCTGGTGCCTCGGCCACCTGCTTTCTAAATCTAAACACAAACTGTAATCACTGTCTTCCTTTTAAACGAGCAGGGGCGCCTTGGTGCCAGTTTTCACATTTCTCCCGAGCACCCGGAGCCTCCTCCTCCTCCCATACTGTTGCTCTCCACATGGGGTGCACAAACAGTCCCACAGTCTCCATCTCCACAAGGCCTTCTCGCTCACGGCGTGGTTGCCACCGTTCAATGTTATCTTTTCCTAGATGTTACCACGCTGGCTTCCGGACTCACCCGCCACCTCTTGTCTCTCCCGTTCCTAGTGGATTTCATGCTTGCTTTTGGAGAATATGCTGTGGGAAACTTCCTCCCTGGTCAACGCTTCCGCAATGCCCCAGTAGCATAAACCTCTGCTCTGAGAGCGAGATCCTCTGTGAGTACGCAGTACTCTGGCCTCATTGACTTATTTATTGAGTGGATGTGCTCTGTGCTAGTCACAGCCTTGGCCGAGAATCTTAAAAACATCTGCTTATGTTCAGTGATATGCTGGAAAAAAAAATACTCAGTGTTGGAATCCACTGTTAAAAATGTAGTCCTACGTGGTAGAAACAGGGCCCCAGGAACCCCACTGGCTTGAGCCTCCTCTGTTTAGCCCTCTGAAGTGTAGTCAGGTGCTTCCTAGCAACAGTCTGACCTGCCCTGTGCTGAAAAGGCAGCGGCTCTCTCAACACACAGCATGTCTCTGCACTGCACCTCTGTGCTCAAGCTGTCCCCTCTGCCCGGAACAGACCTCTCCTCTCCCTGTCACCGTGTCCACCTCTCTGAGAGTCAGGGCAGTCGCTAACTGCTTCTCCATCTCCCTTTGAGGCCGCCAAGCTCTATTACCTTCGATTCCACTTCTCAGAAGTGAAGTCTGTTAGGTGTTTTCTGCTCTCAAGGGCACCTAGCTCAACCTTAGTCCCTCAGTTCCTGAAAATACCTAGCCCAGGTCCTGGCCTCTCTCGGGACATCGATAGCTAAATCAACTAGCTGGATCACGTTCTTCCTGGTCCTGTAGTCTCACCTTACATAACTACTATTGTTTAAATGCTTCGCTTTGGTTCCTCTAGAAGAGCCCGTGCTTCATAAACTTGAATATGCACATAAACCATTCAGAAACGTTATTAAATGCAGATTGTGCTTGAGAAGGGACTTGGATGAGGCCCACGATTCCACATCTGTAAAATACTCCCAAGGTAGTGTGGAAGAAGCTGTTCCTAAAGTGTTCGGGAGGAGGGCGAGAGGTGATGCTAAGCAGGCTGGGGGGTTCCTAGCGCAGGCTGGTGCTCTTAGCGACCATACTGCAGATTGTGCTTGGTCCGGTACTGCTTGATATTAGGAAAGTACAAAGTGCCAGTATTTGCCAAGGCTGGGTGGAAGGGTGGGCGTCTCCCGGCGTCGCCCTGTGACTTTCCCGCCTGCAGTGTTATTGCAGTTGGATTTGACCCTGTCGTATTTCTCTTCAGCCAAATAATAGTGCTTTGTTACCCACTGCTCATTTTCCCGGGATTATACATCCTGGCCCTGGCTCTCTCCTACTCTGCTTCCATTTTTTCACCCTGCTCTCTCGTCTTTATGCACGTGCTCTCTCTCCATCTACCTCCCCACCATCCCTTGAAATTCTCTTTGGGTGCCTCAGCTAACTCTCTACCCCACCCACTTTTTTCTACCATGGTCAGTTTTTCAGGGCGCAGGAGACTCAATCTCTCCTCTTTCTACGTTGGTTGCTAGTGTGAGACCCAAGGCAAAACTGTCCTACATCACGCATCAGGAGAAGATGTGGGTGACCAAGCTTCTTGGGTCTGCTGCAGGCCGACCTCATGTGGAATCTTCCTTCCCTTGGCATGGAAGGCACATGCTGAACGAAGAAGTGAGGTTTGCTGCTGTGCTCAAGCCGGTGCGTCTCTGCCTGTGTTCTTGCATCATGGTCCTGTTCCAGCTAAACAACCAGAACTTCTGTTGTTGGAAGCAATTCCTTGCTTTCTCAAAATCTTCTGTTGTTTTTGTATTGAGATCTGAATCTGGGTCCTCCCTCGGGCTAAGCACATGCCTTACAGCTGAGTCCCTTTTAGTTTTTAAAATGTTATTATTTTTATCACGTTTAGTTAATTTATTGTGTATATGGGCATATACATACTATAAACATGTGCATGTGGATGGACATGTGGAAGTTAGAGGGCAACTTGTAGAAATGGTTTCTCTTCTTCCTTTCTACCACATGGGCTGCATGGATAAAATTTAGGGTTCCAGGTTTGGCAGCAGATGCCTTTTACCCTATTTAGTCATTTAGTCATTTACTTTTTGTTTTGAGACAGGGTCCCACTAAGTTTCATAGACTGGTCTTGAACTTGGAATCCTCCCGCCTTGTCCTCTCAAGTAGCTGGCATTACTAGACCTGACATACTTGTGTTTCTTCAGAAATGGCCCGTTCCCTGGACTTCCAGTTCAGGTTTTTAAGTCCTTAGGGGCACACTAAAACTCACATCAAGGAACTTAAATAATAAAAATGCTTATAAATATTACAAAATCTCCCGGAGTGATTCTAGTCTCCAGCCGGAATGGAAGGCTACAGCTTTTGCTGGGTAAGGAAGTTTAATGTGGTGACTGAGAATACATGGTATTATTTTTCTAAGGTAAACGCTGGCTTTTGGGTCATCAGTCAGGAGATCGTTTGGGATTCAGGGGTTATTTGATCTTTCCCGGTCTTGATTCTTTATGGTGAAGTGAGTTGACTTGGTCGTGGTGGACCATATGTGAGATGCTGTCTGCTGGGATGTTGCCAGGTGTAACTCCATTCTGGGAAAGGCAGAGACCGTTCACCCTGCCAATCACAGGGCTGCCGCTTGAAGCCCTGATCCACCAAGGGTTTGCCTAGTCAACATTTTCCTCTCTCCCCGTTCAGCTTCAAGAGTTTCAGCCCAGTGTGATCAGTTTGAAAAGAAATTTATGAGCATATTTCTCAGAAGGCAATGAAAAAATAGGGAAGGCATATATACTAATAAAAATTCAAACACCCTTTGGTATTTGATTCATTTGGTGCCACATCAACTCTAAGATCTCGTAAATAGCAGAGATAGATTAAAATACTTATAAACTGATACAGAAGGATGGCTAGACTTTTTTTTACCTACTTTATGAAAAATGACTTAGCTCTTTAATAAAGACAGTTCTATCATCAACAAATAAAAAGGACTGAGATCTACGGGCCTGAGAGAGCATTTTATTTTGGTAATAAATATGAATGTGCAAAGCATTTACATTTCTGTGTTTATAATGGGAAATGGAATTTAAAAATAAAAAAAAGCACACACGGGCTAAAGTCAATCAAAGTTTCTTCCCTCTTTTTTTTTTGGCCGGGGTTCTGAGTAGCCATTATGCTATTATGTTATCATTGTATCAGCAAAACAAAGATTGGAAAAATGGACAGAGCCATTAATAACTGGGTGCTGATATTCCAGTTTTTCTTCATATATTCGAAAATAAATTTAAAAAGGTATTTTTGTAGTAGACTGCGATTATCAGTGATGCTATGGTCATGATTATATCAGGGATCCTCTATGACCATGGTTATCAGAGATGCTATATGACCATTATTATCTAGGGTACTATATGACCATGATTATCTGGGATGCTATATGACCATGGTTATATCGGGGATCCTCTATGACCATGGTTATCAGAGATGCTATATGACCATTATTATCTAGGGTGCTCTATGATACCCTATGCTTATCTGGGATGCTGTGTGACCCTTTTATCAACTGGAATACAAAGTTTCATTCTGGGTTACTTTTTAGTCAGGAAGAATGTTTTCAGTTAAGTGTGTACTAATGGCCCAATATTTATTTCCCACATTGTGATGTATAGGTTTTAAAATAACACAATTAAGAAGATATGATGGAATGTTAAAAGTACCTTGGGCCACACTGAAGACTCTTGTGAGAAGCAATGAGCACATTCTTCTAAGTCTTTAGTTGAGTTAACTGCTGTAAGATTCTACGGAGAGCTGTGATGTTTGAAGTGTGTCCTCTAAGTGGGCTGTCTCATTCTTGGCCTATTAAGTAAGGTTTTTATACACTCAAGGCCTGGACACTTTGTCAGCTTACACTGATTTCTAAACAGGGCTCGAAGTCTAATTCCTTTCGGGTTTAACAAGTTGCTGTTTCAATGACACATCAGAAAAGGGGTGTGGAAATAGCCTTAAGTCATTCAGATGACCGGTAAGTGATGGTGTCTTTAGGGCTAAAAGTGACCTTTGCACAAAATTCCCTTTGGTAAATAGAAAAACCAGAGAGTGAAAATTTAGAATTTAAGATCAGAGCCTAAGGACTTTAAGCAGTGCAGGTAATGACAGATAATGCTTAGTGGTGTTAATGCTAGATTCTGAACTCCACATTGTAAACGTGTGTGTGCACTCGCTCAGGTGTGATAGCTTGGGAGTGGGGAAACTTGCCCTCACAGACTTTGAAGAGGACTTACCTTAGACGGTATGGAAATCTAATGTTTAGAATAACAACACGAATCATGAGATCCCATTGTTTAGATATAAAAAGTATGGATGAGGTGTTTTGATTTTAAATGCGGGAAGTATTTTGACGTAAGTCAGTTGATTCTTTCACGTGCTGGAAAACGCTCTGTGTGTTGCACTGCTGTAGATGAGAAGATGAGTAGCCCAAAGACAGGATTTAAAGTCGCAAATCGGACTTTATGAATACTACTTCTAGCAGTTTCATTTATTAGCAGTGTGACATTGACTTGATATCACTTAATACTCTTATGACTTTAATTCCCCAAATCTATGAAACAACGAAAAATACTTCCATAGAATTATTTTTAGATAGTACAACTCAAGGTTGTATTGTCCACGAAGTCATTGGCACCTATAGAACTCATGAAGGTAGCCACAGCTGTACACCATGAAGCTTACTATTGATATCTGGAACCATGTAGGTACTCTGACGTCTTTGCCAAAAGGACTTTTACAACTCTGAAGGTTTGGGCCTCAGTTTGAAACCCACTTGGTAGTTTGCAATGATGTATGGTTTTTAATTTAAGTTTTTTTTTTTTACATTTTTCTTTATTCTCCTCTCATGTAATACATCTGACTGCAACCTTCCCTCCCTCCCTCTGCTCCCTCCCCGCTCTCCTCAGATCCATTGCTCTCCCATGATGCCTTTTTGTATTTTCTCATCTACTTTTCCTTGAGAAGAACAGTGAAAGGGGAGCCTTAAGAGCGGAGGGCTCATAAGCATTGTAAGGCCTCTGGAGAATGTGTAGCCACGCAAAGAAAGGCCCGGTGTATATTTTTTAAACTAATGCAGATGAGTTAAATCAACTGGCTAAATAGCGTCTGCATGACCATGCTTACCACAGTCAGTCCCTAGGCAAACACAGGAATATTGGGAAGTGACTGGAATCAGGTGTGGTCCAGTAATAGCTTATGTCCACTAGGGTCTGTGTATGTAGGGCAAGGGCACATCTACTTTAGGGGAGTTTTCTTTCAAGGACATTGACTTTAGGTGGGTGGACACCCAAGTCCTCCAGGGGGTGGCAGCATTTATATCAAAACCTTGATTTTATTTGTTGTTGTAGTAATTTAGAAAGCAAAACAAATGGCAAGAGAAAGTTAAAATTGTCGAACTACATGAAGGATTTCCAGGGCTTACATTCATATATCTCATGTCCCTCCTATGGTTCTGAACAGTCAATTTCACTTTCATAAGGAGGGTGAGAAAAGAGTTCTGTCTATAGCCCAGGCTGTTCTGAAACTCACTTTGTAGACTAGGCTGGCCTTGAACTTGCAGAGATCGGCTTGCCTCTGCCTTCTGAGTGCTGGAAGGCCAAAACACTTGGCTTTAGTATTTATTCACTTTGGAAGGCTATGTCAACCAGTTTCCCATTGCCTAGAGAAAATATTTGAGCTGTGTGTGTGTGTGTGTGTGTGTGTGTGTGTGTGTGTGTGTGTGTGTGGTTTCAGAAGTGTAGCATCCATGGTGGGTTAGCACTGTTGCTCTGGGGTTTGTGATGAGAGCCAACAGCATGAGGGGCACAGCTGTTTTTCTCATGATCTCTGCAAAGCAAAAGAGAGAAGAGGCCAGGATCTAATGCCTTCTTCTAATATCACCCCTGCAATAATTTAATTTTCTAACCACAGGCGGAGAACCAGTTTAACACATTGCACCTCTGGAGGACATATAAGATCCAAGCCACAGCAGAGGCCTAGCCTCACCAAGTTGGAGGAAGCACCCAGGCTTCTCTTGCAGATTTATACCAGTTCTCAGCTAGGGATGCTTGTTGGAATTATTTATGGTTCTGAGCGAAAGACAAGGAAAAACACAGCCCTGTCAGACCACACTGTCCTCCCTTTGTCCCATGACCCAGCCCTGCGGGACCTTTCCTGTGTGAATACTGGCAAGCAGACTTTGCTCCATCATTAACTGCCTTTATGGTTTTAGCCCGTTTCAATTCCCTACAGCAGTGTATATGGCTGGCTGTGTGCTGCGTTTCAGTGTTTCTGTAAGCATCACACACTGGGCGTTGGGATTCTAGGACTCGATCCGAGGAGGTTGTTCAGTCAGCAAAAAGACCAGAGAGTCCTCCAGCTTGATGCACTGGTGAGTGCTGAGGTCTCTGGAACTTGGGACTTGACGGACAGCAGGTCTAGCTTAATTGATAAGCTCGAGGTTCAGTGTAAGACCTTGTCTCAATAAATAAGGTGAAGAACAATGAAGGAAGACACCTATAGCCTCCATACATATGCTCATACATGTGCATGCCCTACACTCAACCCTGTGCACACACTTACACACACCCATGATGAATGAGTACATTACCCATCTGTGTCTCTCCTCTCAAAAAAATTCAGGAAGAAAAGAAAAGCAAAAACCCTTCAAACCCTCAGTCACTAAACCCATAAGAGTTGATGCTTTGGAGCCAGTTAAGCACGCCTGTGTTTGGTTCGCCCTCAGTACTATTTGGAATCTGGGCTTTGGCGACCACATGGGCTTCAGTGGCAGGGACGGAGACCACCAGGACTATTGAATGCTAGCAGCGTCTCTTCCTTCCCATGTCTCTAGGCTTTCCCTTCTCAGCATTCTGGGGGCAGCCATTTGTTCTGTCTTTGTGGTTTCTGCAGAGTGAAATTATGGTCTCCTTTCTCTTCGGCTTTTTCCCATCGTGACTTTCCACAGCTGCCAAGTAGCTACCACTATAACTGCCAAGGGTCCAGATGTGACGGTGTGCAAACTGCTGCTGTCCTGGCAGAGACACCTGTAAGTCCCTCGGGGCCTTGGAGATTCTCTTGCTGTGTAGGACTTACATAAGCAAGGTTTCAATTTGCTGAGCATGCAGTAGGCGCTCAGATCTGTTGTCTTCCTCTTGTGTTACAGTGGGGAAGGAATAACAGGACACGCTCTGGGATGGCGTTGGCAAAGGGGAATCAAATCTTTTGGAACTTCTGATCATCGAGATCCTGTTTCTGAAAGATCAAAAACTGTAGCAAAGAGCTGTTCGGGCCATGTAGCAATTCTCCTAGGTCTTCAGTATACTTTGGTATACTGGGAGTATACTGAACTCCGTGCATTTCAGTACATCCATTTACAAATTCAAATGGTAGAACTGCTTATGCTCACGTATGTAAATAATAATTAGCCCAAGTGATACTGGTCAGTAACAGTTAAATTTTAGCTCTCACTCTGATCTGTATTTCAAAACCCAACAGTTCCGTTGGGTCTAGTTAACCCTCACTCTGTTTTCAGAGGCGGGAGTCATCATAGACCTATAGCATAGTGTTTCCTTGTTACGGGGTCATTCTGTGATTGAGTCCTGCACTCAGTCTGCCTCATCTCTCCCCGATGTCACCTTCTTGCCTACAGTGTCCAGGAAGGCTCACTGGTAACTGAAGGGCAATTTGATAAATGTGGATGATTAGCGGAATGCTATATGTGCTCTGGAAATGACAGATCCAAGGAGGAGAGAAATCATTCAGGATGTAACAACATCCAACCTTACAGATCTCGAGAGGCATATTACCGATCACCTGGCAAGCTTATTTTTTTTTAATATTAAGGGGAAAATGTAAAAGGAAACATCTGAACCGCTCCATAGGCACAATTATGCAGGTGGCTTGAGGACGCCTCTGCAGGACAGGGTTTAATAGTCTGTTAGAGCCCGTGCCTAATTGGGAAGGTCATGGAACTTGCAGGGCCTCTCTGTCCCCCACTTCTTCATCCCTTTCAAGCTTTGTGATGACCAGGCACATTGGGGTCAGAACTCCTTATGGGCAGAAGCCGTTCCAAACAGCTCAGTTTGACGGAGGACGGGATGGAATTTTTGTGAACCTCCCTAATCCCCCGTGCCCGCTATCTCTTAACCCGCTTCAGTGAGAGGGCTGGCACGCGCCCCACCATCTGTGTCACATAAGAAGGCTTTGAACAGGCATGGCAGTTGCCCGACAACCCTGAAAGGATGGCATGTGGATACAGAAGTAGATTCGTTTTCTGAAGCTCCAGCAGTCACGGCCAGATTCAGTGGGCAGGAGTATAGGGAGACAGATTTCAACTCAATACGAGAAAGTACTTTCTAATGATTCCAACTTTCCAATAACAGCCTGTCTGCCTTGAAGTTTCACATTCCCTTGAGCTGAACAGTGGAAGTCGGCAGTGTGTGGGTCAGTCACCAGAAACCAGAAGAGGACGGAAGGAGTCCGGCGCTGTGTGGAAACTCAGCTGAGCTGGCCTCTATGGTCTGTCCCCTTGGCCTAATTGATCAGAACCATCTGTGTAGTGGTTATAGACAGGGGCAGGAGGATGTAAGAGAGAAAGCAGGAGCTGTTTCTAGACTCCTTAAAACAAGAACGAATGGCCGTGCCTTCCCTCAGCTCTTGTACCCTCCCTAGCATTTGTACCATTGCTTTATGTGGTCTCCTTTAGCAACCCAACAGTGCGGACTCCAGGCTGTTGTTATTCCTTAGCCAGAATCCCACAACCGATTCCCGCCCTGCACACAGGTCAAGATTGGTGGCACCATTGGCAAGCTGTAAGCACGCAACCTTGCTAAACGTCCTTGAGAATCCTTGAGTGTTTCATACCACTTTCTGTGCTCCACACACGCTCTTTGTAATATTAGATCACAATAGGCTCCATCTTCATTGGTAAACCACCCATCTCGCTCCTACCCCTAAAAGAAATACTTGGGAGGAGTTTCATCATCTGGGTAAGGAAGCAAAATGCTGCAACATTCTCTTTCCTACTCTAACCCTAGTCACATCCTACTTCTCTCTCCCATTCACTCTGTCTCTGGGAGACAGGGAAAGACTGAGAAGGGAGTGAGGCCTGAATCACACTCTACCTCAAATAGGGGAGGTACCCGTCTGGAACAACTTTGGTTTTCCCATGGATCTGTTGCCCTCTGGGACCCTGGTGGTAGGCTGGGCTATGTTTTCTGTTTCCGTGACTTTTCTGTGAGTTTTCCAAGAAGACAGGATGATCCTGACAAGGGACTCAGTCCTGGGCAGAGGAATCTGGGGAGTGTGATGGGAAAGTGTTCTTTGTGGCCTGACTCATCCAGATGGGGCTCCTGCTGCACGGCCCTGGATAACTTACAAACATCTCGAAGCAGAAGACTCCTCTAGTGTAAAATGAGTGTGTCACGTATCTGGTAAGGGCCGTGACTCAGTGAGACACTCTATAGGGAGCGTTCATCCTGGGCCAGATATAGAATAACAGCTGAGACATGGTTGCTGCTAAGAGTTGGAAACTCCCTTTCCTTTCCTTCTCTTCTCTCCAACACCTGGAAGGCACACACATGCCCTGAGGGAGTTTCCTGGGCTCACGCCAAGCCCACTGTTGTTGAACATCATTAATCCTCCATCTTGAGCTGCTGGAGGGAAGCAAGATCCCATGTTCTGATGCGTGCATGGGCAGTAAGACGAACCCATTTCTCAGTGGCTGGGGAATATATTTATTCTCGCATTTGTGTAGAAGACATAAATGGTACCGCAGAGGCAGGAAGTGGGGATAGGATTGTATCTTGATACCGTATAAATGTATCACACCCATGTCAGGGTTCCTTTATTTGCAAAAGCTTTGACAGAGCGATGGTGACACAGCAGCTCATAGACACCTCATAAAAATTTATGAAGTTTAGGTTGTAAGGAACACACTGCACATACAGAGCAGTCAGATTTCTTATTAAAATAATTCCATCCCTAAGCCCATTGTCTCCATATCACCCGTAATAGAAGTTCATTCTGTAGCTAGACACCTCGCCAGCCTGTAAACTTTATATGGGCTCTTGGCAAAGGCTGATAGTTTTGTGAGATATGATTTTCTCATCTTACCAAATTAGATTATTTGAGACAGCATCCCTGGATATAAAAATTCCAGTCCTGAGGAAACAGTACCTCGGGGACTCTGGGCATCCTGATAGCAGAGTGGAAATGGAACCTAAGTCAGCCCCAGGCCCATTGCCCTCCAGACCGCTCCTTCATTAATCCTCCATCTCTTCCCACCTTCAGTCATTCTGCATCTGGGTTGGCTTGTCTCACGTGTGGTTTGCCTTCTATCCGTGGACCAGCTCTTACCTATGGCATGCTCTTCTGTCCATCGGGTCTGTCCTAAACCGGGTGGCATTGTCCAAGCCTGTCGATGATCATATGGCAAAGTCTAGGCAGTGAGAATGTGGTCTGCTTGTTGCAAAAGCATTCTGTTAAGTAGGTACTTAATTTAGTATGGGTTAGAACAGATATCCCCTCCCGGCAACACACGTAAAGGCCAACTGAGCAAGTCAAGAGCTCCTTCTTGGGTCTCTGAAGGGTCAGAGGAGTGACCTGATTTGAAGGTCTCCTTGTGCCATCCCTTCTGCTTCTTCTGTGAGAAATGCTTCTTCATGATCTCTCATTGTCAACATTTCTTTGATCCATGGGTACTACCATCTGTTGGCACAAAGCCAAGAGTGGCTACAGTGACTAGCCAGGAATGTGGACGGCAAAACCAAACCCAACCAAACCAAACCAAACCAAACCAAACCAAACCTTAGAAGATTTCTCCCAGGATGGACCTGAGGGAGTGACACTGCGCATAGTTTGCAATCCTGCTTCCAACCATCTATTATTTGTGTGCTGACAGATAGTTTTTTCTGTATTGCCCCTTGATTTTGTTATGTACAAAACAAGTAATAGGGTTAGTTAACTCTTAACATAAAACTCTAAGTGAAGCAACATGCACAGGGCCCAAGTGGGTCTGCACCAGGTCTGCATAGATGCTATAGCTACTTTTTTCCCGGTTGGACTCCTGAGTGTATAAATGAGCCGGTCTCTGATGCTTGTGTCTGCTCTCGGGGCTCTTCCATTTCTCCGTTGGCTTGGCTTGTCCAACTTCTATATGATGGCTTTCCTTTTATCTTACTTTATTTCCTCATGTTTTGCGCTATCTCCTATTGTCCTTTTGGAATGAGAGACAGAAAAGGCGTAGATGGGAGAGGAGATGTGGATGGACAGGGAGGAATAGAGGTAGAGAAAACTATTCAGATTATATGCAGAAATAATATATTTTAACAAAAGGGGGAAAAGAGAAAACTCTATAAATTATGGGGTGTATAGACATGGAAAATCACCTTCTCTTCCCCTGTACAGTTCGATTTAAGAAGTAGATGTCCTGAAAGTCAGCCAATGGAATCTGAGCCTGGGAGAGGTCTGCTCTCAAGGTAATTATCCTGCTACTCTGAGCTCTAGCTGGGGGACTTTCAGAAACATCTCTGTGTAGAAGGCCAGATTATTGGTCATGACTTGGCCAGAGCGGACACCTGCAGCAGTGACTTACTGGAGAACATAATGGCTTCCTGGAAAACATAAAAGTAGAGAGTCAATCAGGTCCAAGGTGGACAGCTGAAGGGCTGGCACTTTTACAGTGTGTAGGAGAAGAGGTAATCAGTTCCACCTTCCCTTGTTTTAAAGATGGTTAACTGAGCAGTTGGCTAAAAGGTTTAGGTGTCTGTCTGTCTGTCTGTCTGTCTGTCTGTCTCTCTCTCTCTCTCTCTCTGTGAAAGTATGATGTGTCATGGATCCACACTTAGGTGGATGTGCATCCCTGAATGAATGCGTGCACAGGCCAGAGGAGGATGTCGAGTGTCTTTCTTTTTCTTCACCCCATATTTAGAGAGAGTGTCTGTCACTGAACTATACAGTTCAGCATTTTGGCTCAGCTAGCTGGCCTCTAATCTTCCTGGATTCAGCCATCTGCACCTCCCAGTGCCGGGGTTGCAGGCATGTGTAGCCTTGCCTTGCTTTTACATGGGTGCTGGGTCTGCGGACTCAGGTCTCTTTGCTTGCACCACAAGTGGCCTTAACTGCTGAACATCTCCCAAACCCGTACTAAATGTTTTCAGGGTGCTTTCACCTGCATTCATTCATTTACATGCTTCAAATCCCTTAACATGGCTGGTGACAACCTTTATTTTTTGCCCATCTATGGAAAGGAAGAGTTCTCGGCTAAAGTTCTGAGGAGCACCCTGTGCCCAGAGCAGCACAGCTCCATGGTGGTAAAAGCTGCTGTCTCATGGAAGGAAGCAGTTAAGAGCCTAGCAGCTTCGAGCAGGCCTGTGGATCAGTAGTTCATACCTCAAACCTCTTGGGTCAGAATCTCCACTTTGGGTTAGAACCACTCCCTATGGTTCATCTTGACACTGGCTTCCGAGAAGTAGTAATTTTGAGGAACCCAGTACCTCTGCTGAAGACTTCTCTCTCGTGTGTCGTTGGCATAAGGTGAGCCCAAATCCAAGCCTATGGAACAGCATCTTGGATTATACACATAAAACAAAATCAGAAGATGTTTCTACTTTTTCATCCACACTAGCAGAAAACGTTACTTAGAAGCACTCACTAGGTAAGCAGGCTGGAGAATGCTTTACTCACCCCAAGGCCTCATCATTTAGCTTCTTCAAAACTCTCTTTGAATGTCACCACCTCAAATCAACAGATTCCCACCTGAAAACATGCGGATGCAGCAGGGCGAGCAGGGAGCAAACCTTGCAGCTATCTGAGGGCCCGAAATAGTTTGAATTATGTTTTGGAATTCAGTTTCTGACACAGCTTCAGAGAAGAGGACTGCTCGACCACATCCTGATAGCTGTTGATCTCACCTCTAAAACAGCCATCGTAGAGGTTCTATAAGAATACTGTTTTGAGATACAAACTTAACTGAATAGCATCAAATTTCGAACACAAAAATTCCTTAATTACCGATTATTTTTGCAGTTAGCAAGTCGGAAGCTCATTTTCCATGTCTTGTAAAGGTATCACATTGTCCCCTATTTTGTCCGAGTACAACAGAGGAAAAGATGTGATCTCGGAAGAGAACATGTGAGACATTATCTTTTATTGTCTTTCAGAAGAGCCAAGTTGACTTTGAAAAAGTTCCACTAGCCCGCAGCTTGACAACTCATGATATTGTTAAGATAACGGAGTGGAACAGGGACCGTGATTCACTTTGCTCTGAGAGCGCCCAATGCCATGACATAATTAAGGGACAGTGGATAAAGTTCTTGCATTTCTTTGGCTGTGCCTGGGACCCTCTAGTGATGACTCATGTGCGTCTGAAGAGGCCACATGTGCACATGTGGTTCTGCACATACAAGTCAGGACAATGGGACGTGAGCTGCAAATCCTCCAGAACATGGCATAATAAAGTAGCATACATGTGACCCAGATAAACCTTTTATATGGGAAGGAAATGTATCATGCTCTTTGGATGATGGCTTGATCACTGATCTCTGGTCCATCAGTGTAGAGGCACTTACTCTCAGGTTTACAGGTTAAATAACATTTTAATTCTGCCTGAGTACCCTCAGTCAAACTGCCTCACTAACCACATTTTCTGGTTGAAAATTTTTATTTCTTGAGGCTGGCTTTATGCTGTGCCACATTGTGTACCACTGGATTAATATTAGTTTCTATTTTATTGCCTTGTTGTACTCCCTCTGATTACACTGTTTACCAAACAGGGGAACTGGAACAGGTTGTATGTTTAAGATAATCTGTGTCCATGACTTTCTGTAGCGTATACTATATAGAATATATTTTAGAATGGACATACTATCCATTCTTCTGAACATGAAATACACATTATATTGGTAAATTGTCCTATGCTGTTTCAGGACAATGATGAGTTGGCTCTGGAAGCAGGCTTGGCTCCTCTGTTTCAGACTTAGGAATATTTGTCTCAAAGTGTCTTCCTGACTAAGAAAGGGGAGGAAGGGAATAGCAAAACATCCCAAGAGTAATAACATTGTGTCTCTGGGAACAGCTAGATAGCAAGCCATTTCCAACAGAGGTGACTGTTAGGTATTCCATGATATAAAAATGCTTGCAGTGGGAACAGGGAGAGATGGGAAGCTCATCTGTGGAGGGATCAGTCAGACAGTCCACCCGACTGCTTCCGTCTCTCCAGCTGATTCCTGCCAGGTGCTTCTAAGCCCCAGAATTGATGATGTTACCTCTGTTCACCTGGACTTCTCCAGTTATTTTCTGGATGCTGTAACTGATCTGATAATGTTTATGCCGTCTCCTAGTTGTTACTTGTTCCTTCTTGCTGTGTACTTAAGACATTGACTTGTTCAAAACCAGAAGTATAACTATGGTGGGCCACTCTCCTGACTGTACCAAAGAGCACCTCGAAACATTGTCACCTTCAGAATTTTGGGATAGTTTCTGTGTTGGGGTTATCGGTTGCATCAGAGATTATCTTTATGTGCAGCAAATGTTAAAGTCTCCTGAAAGAAGGAAGAAATACCCAAGTAGATATGGATGTTACCAAGACAAGGTCACGGAGAAAGATCATGAAGTAACTAAGTCTTGAACGTCGTTGTTCAAGTTTAGTTGTGTATAGACACGACCACTCATGAGCTAGTTACTATTTTACACAGAGATTTTTGTATTGGGTTTTTATTTACGTCCTGAGGACGATGAAATTTGAGGTCAGTAGTGGTAGCTTCCTTTCTCCGCCCATTGTTAAACATGTTTTGTGTTTTTACATGCCTACAGAGTCATATTGATTCACTCATCACTCATCTCTTCTTACACTGCTAATAAGGCAGACGGCTTTACTCCTTATTAAAACCGTTCCTCCAGTCAGAGAGTCGTGCTTTTACCTTCCGCTTTCCTTCTCTTTCATCCCAAACCTGCAGAGATAATGACCACAGTGGCAGGCAGAGGTCGTGAGAGGCTCAACTATGTGCACTGGTGTTGTAAGCATTTAACATGTATCATATGATAAGTAACATGTTAGGCACTGTCATCACCGCCAAGGAATTTTAAGTTATAAAAATATAATACCCACCAGGGCATGGCCTTAAGCTTGAGGCTCACTGATTCTGAAGCTCATCTTCAACCAGAACATTGTAAAGAAAGAGCAGAAAGGGATTTTGAGATTAGATATTCGAAATTATTATTTTTGTAGCGGAAGGCACAGGCCAAAGAAATGTAAAAGTCCTCCTTTGTGGGTCACACAGGCAGCCAGTGCAAGACCCAGTTTCAGTTGGCTATTTTCAAGGAGTTTGAAGACATTTCATTCCATCTAATTGACCAGCTAGGATTAGGCGTTTCCTCTGGATCTGTCTTCCACAACGAGGACTTGGGGCTCATTGTACAGAATTGCGAAGTGGCTCCCACTAGAGCACTCTCTTCTCGGTGGAGGTTAAGAGGAATTTTTGTAGCTGGGGAAACAGAAAAAAAGCTGCTCTCTGTGTAGGGTGGTTATCTCCCTGCCTGTTTGCTTCCAGTCAGACTTCCACAAAACCTGGAAGCAAGTCCTGCTAGGGAATTTTCCATGTCTTCAGGACTCCTGGTTCCTTGTAGAGTGGATCACATCCAGGGTGAAGCCAGCCTGCTCCCTCTGTTCTTTTCTTGGTCCACACTCCAGGCCCTCTCTTGATGTGGAGCGTGGATTGAGCTTGACAGATGGAGAATCAGCAGCAGTCTTGATACTGACTGCCAAATGGGACCAGGGAGGAGGTGTTCTGATGGGCCGTGGCATTGACCTGAGAGAGAAGAGTCACATGCACGGATGAAGACAGTGGATGCTGAGTCTCTTGAGGGCACGCCAGTCTCTCCTGTCACTGAATGAATGCACTCACAGTGTAGAGAAGAGCTTGATGAGCAAGATGCCCCTTCCTAATAGTTACCTATATGAGATGTCAATCCGTCGGCCAGTCATCTGTCTAGCCGTACAGCGAATAGCTCAGGAAGTATTTGATTTGTAAAGCGGTTCCTCAACATAGATGCAGTTCCCAGTTACTTTATTTGTTTAGTGATGTGACTGTGTTACATTCTTTGTCCTTTCCCAACAAGTAGCTAGGCCTCCCCGCCTCTGCTTGGCTCAGGGAATAGGTGTGTCACTGAGAAGCCCACATTGCCCGCAGTGGAGGAGAAACTGGCTGTGATTTTCTAGGGTACTTGGAAGGAGTATTTGATTATATGTATGGGGAGCTTGGGAATGTATAACTAGGAAGATAAACAGAATCCACCCAGACATGTTCCCTTCTGCAGTTAGTAGGTCCTTTAAGGCACCCCAGTACTGAAACATCTTAGAAGACCATGGGTCCCTCCCTGTCCTTTGTAGAGACTTCCAAAGCACACAGTTCAGGACTGTCAACACCAAAGTCTAGAGACAATTCCACTCCATTAGTTTGCCCTTAAAAATTAAAATCAGAGCAAATTTCCCAGCGGAGGATCGCTTTAAGAGTTTTTGACCCACAGACAATGGAGAAGAGCTTTCCAAGGTGAAATCATCAGTCAGACTGTGATGTTGCCAGCCCCACAGTGCCAGCCCATGTTCTTGGGCAGGGATCATAAATGTATCCCCAGGTCCAGATGGAGGGAGGGGCAAGGGCTGCACATGGGTAGCCTTGACTGCCACCTGGTGGAGTTCCTTTGGCCCAGTGACTTTTAAAGAAGCATAAAGCCGCTTCCAAATAAAAATCTACACAAGAGCACGAAGTCTAACATTGATAACGCAGATGCACGCCATGGAGCCTTATGCTGGGCCCCCCTCACATTCTGTGTTCTTGTGTCCATGGGACCTTGGTTCTCTAGACAGTAGAGAACCCATATCTGATTAGCTTTTATTTCAAACAACCCCCCAACAATGGCGGTCTGAAGGCAGACCCAGGGGCAGAAACAGGGGAGGTTGTACAGGAGGCAAAGAAACGAAACATCCTGAAGATAAACTTATGAACACAAATTGTTATATAAAAGTAACTTACCTGTGCTCTATGAGTATCTATTTCTACTGTGAGCGTCCTTTTGAGTTGATGCTGAGAATTGATTTATAATTCATTGTCTCACTCTCCCATGACTTAGACCTAATCCCAGGGGATTATATATGTAGTAAAAGCCACCTAATTATTCAAAACTTAATCATGTATTCACTCATTTAACTTCCATTGTAATCTGGCATGTTGTATATTGCTGTTATCTCCATCTTAGAGATATGGGGAAACTGAGAACCAGAGAGTTAAATCATGTTCAGCGTTTGAAGCTGAGTAGCTTGGCTTCCACTCCTCCCTAGTTAGGAGCTTGTTATATACATACATACATACATACATACATACATACATACATACATACATAAATACATACATACATACAGATAGAGATAGATAGAGATATATAGATATAGGTATATTTTTAACGGACATCTGCAATGTCAGGGCACTTGCTGGAGAGCACTGTATGTCCTTGTGATGACTACTGCCACTGCCACTGAGGTTTTGTTTTGTTTCTCATTGGCCTCTAGGACCTCATCCATTTGATCACTCTGGATTCATCCAGCTTCTCACATCTACACCATGAAGGGCGACTCTCTCTGAGGCTCTTTGTGACTCCCTAGACCAGTGGGTCTCAACAGGGATTTTGCCTTGAGGAGACATTTGTTCAAGGCCTAGAAATATGGGTGTGGCCGGGAATACGTTACAGACACCCGATAGGCAGAGGCAAAGACAACCACCACACCCAAAGTGCAGCCCCAGAACAAGAACTGTCCAGACCAGGAATGTCCGGGTGCCAGTATTGAGGAATGTCAGCATAAACATGGAATTACGTTTCCACAGGTTTATTCGTAAAGTGCTCTTTTCCCAGGGCTCTCACTTGCTTGAAGCCATGGGTTCTCTCGGTTGGTCGGTCCCTACCATGACATCTGACCTCCAGTTGCTTTTCTTACAAGGCTCAGGGTGTGGCTGGTGAACCGACGGAAACCAGCCCCTTCCTGGGTTAGGATTCTCTGTGTTTGATCAACAACTCAAGTCCCAGCACCTTGACACCCTTTCCTTCTGTCAGGATGGAGTATGCAAAGGTTTGCTCAAATCAGGTGCCGAGAATTACCTTTCCTATGTTTGGAGTTCCCACCAAAAGAATGATCTCCCCTTTCCCTCCTTTGTGCTATGGAAACCATTTCCTGGGGACATTAAATGTAAAAGAGTCCATGCTGGAGAGCACGGTTTGTCCTTGCCATGATTATTGAAACTGAGGTTTTGGCCTCTAGGACACCATCCATTTGGCTAAAAGTGAAGTTCTAAGTAAATTAAAGAAAACCCCGAGATCGCTTACGTCAGCATTTCGCACACTGTTTTGAGAGGGACCAATGTCAAGTCAACATGTTTTCTACAAATTAGGTTCACTTGTTGAATGTGGCCCGCCCTCCCTAGGAACTTAAAATTGACATGAGAATTCTTAGGAGCTCAGGAAAACAAACTGCTTAAAGTTGCACATCCCAGGGTTTCACAGGGGTATTTGACAAGGAGCCTTCCTTTTCCACAGAATCCTCCAAGAACAGTTTGGTCTGCAGGATAAATGTAACCTTTATCAACTCATTGTCAGGAAGAGGAGGAAACAGTCTCGAGTTATTAAAAGTCAGACTCAATAGTGCTGGATGAATGATGGGTTGTGGCAATGAGAAATCAAGAGAAATCAATGGGACAGTAGAGAAACTTCAAAATTGGAGGAGAAAATTTCACATACCTCCTTCTATATCACAAAGTATAGGGCACCAGGGATTGAAGAAGTGTAAGCCAGAGAGTGATGCTACTGAGTTTCTCTCTCTCTCTCTCTCTCTCTCTCTCTCTCTCTCTCTCTCTCTCCTGGGTTGTTGCAATGGCTTTCTAAATGGGCTCTCTAAACAGTTTCACTCTGCTTTATCAACTGATCTCAGTTCTGCAGTGTCACCAAAAATATGTGTCTAAAGGAAAGCCTGATCAGGAGGTCGCTCAGTTCAAACCACTCAGATTGTTCAATTTTTCCCACAGACAATCCGGATTCTTTTGCAGAGGGCTCAAGCCTCTTGTCAGGATTGTCCTGAATATGGATGTAGCTTGATGTGATGAGAAATAAGGGACTCTTCCTTAGCAGGATCGTACCACACTCAGCCAACATCGATGTGCCCTGTGAGGACTCAGGCAAAATGCTGGCATTGGGGCTGTTTGTACCTGCTTCCACCCTCTCTGAGTTCTCTTGACATTTTAAAATACATTGCAGGGAGCTAGACAGTTCAGCAGTTAAGAATTCTGGCTGCTCTTGCACAGGACATGAATTCCCTTCTTAGCACCCTCACGGTAGTTGCAGCCCGTTGCAATTCCAGTTCCAGGTTACTAGATGCTTTCTTCTGGCCTCCACAGGTACCAGGGGTGCACGTTGGTTTCTGCCAGTGTGGATAACTTTTGTCGCATCCTCTGGGTCTGGACTCACCTGTGCCTGTCGTCTTCTGGGCTCTGGGAGTTCAGTGTCTCCACCCAACTCTCCTACCCTCTCCCTCCAGTTTAGCTTTAGTTAAAGGTCAATATGGCAGGAGATAGGAAGGTAGAAGGGAACTATGATCGGGGTATTGGTTCCCTGTATCTTTCTCTAGAAGCACCGTGGGCTATCTTGGTTCCTGTGACTGTCACTGCACCGGGCAAGGTGGTCTCCCATTTGCCTTCTCTCTTTGTTTTTCGACCCGGCCATAGCTCCCGGAGCATCCCTGTGCTGTCCCTGTATAGAATCATTTAGAAACAAACTTTTCCAATTCTCCCAATTTAAAACACTTCTTTCTTTCCATCTGGGACCCTGACTGACACAGTTGGCCAACCGAAACAGAATTTTTAGTGCCCACGAATGACCAAGACTTAAATGATAAAGAATTGAACGGAACACAAAATATCTCCTTTGTCTTTTGGCTAATATTTCAACCATCATGAAACGACAAAAATGGAATATTACATTTAAAAGTAACTTTAAATAAGGGCACTCTTCCCTTTTCTTCTGTGGTCTGTTGACTGGGAAATGTTTCAATACATCTTCTAATAAAAGTTGATGAGAGACAAGAGGAGCTCCATCTGCACATGGCCCTCTCTGGTGACGTCACTGGTGATGTGACAGGGTCTTGGGTGCTGACTTGACGTGTAGAAGCCCAGTGACTGTTTATAAATCATTTTACAAAAAACAAAGTGAACCTTGAAGGGTAAGTCAGACCCTCTGAGATGGCTACAGCCAAGCAGCTCTCTTCTGAAGTATTTTGTGTATGTTTCTCTCCAGCCTTCTTTTAGTATCCAGTCTTTTTTAAGTTGGCCCAGGTTTGTGACACATAAGCCGAAAGACCATGTTCTAGACTGTTGTTTATAGTAACTTCCAATCTCTTTCTTATTGGTTCACATTATACCCCTAAACCTGCATGTTTAATAATTAGTGAATCTCAGTTTCCATGACTCTATCCCTATAAAACATTTCCATTCATGAATTTTTTAGAGACTCATGAATAGTATTCATGTATGGCAAATGAGAAAGACTGTTAATTCTGATATTATTATTATTATTATTATTATTATTATTTGTGTGTGTATGTGTGTGCTTGTTTGTGTGTTGTATGGGGGCTCATGTGTGTATGAACACATTCGTGTGGGTGATACACATACACACATACACACATATACTCATGTAATTGTACATTCGTGTAAGTATGCATGTATTATGTATGTAGGTATGTATGTATGCCAGAGATTGTCTTGTTCTTCCTCTATATCTTTTGATATATTCTTTGAGACAGGGCCTTTCATTGAACCTGGAGCTTACAAATTCTCCTAGTCTGGTTGGCTAGCAAATGCAGGGATCCTCCTGTCTCTGCCTCCCTGGCACTGAGATTGCAGGCATGTGCCTCCAAACACACATGTTGGCGATTCTAACTTAGGTCCTCATGCTTGTGTGACAAGCACTTTACTGGTTGGAGCAATTCCTTTAGTCTCACTTTCAGTGTTCTTAGTAGCTATCCTTTGCTTGAAGGTCTAGTTGTAAATAATCCTTAATCTCTCTTCCTCTATATCCTAGGTTCTTTCTTTTCCTCTAGGATCATATTTTGGAAAGGCAGTGTGATATGCATGTCCTTTGGCTTGGCGAAAGGGGGAGAGGATCCATGTGCATTGGTAGTGACATAGGGGAGAGAGGTAGCAAAGGAAAGCAGCCCCCACTACTTGCTTATCCCGAAGCATGGCAGGGTGTGCAGACTCCCTGAGGCACCAGTGTTGAGTGATTAGGAAAGGCCCAGATGACCTGAATATATAGCTCTTACTCTGTGGTCCCTTAGAACCTTCTGTTGTTACCCAGGCATAGGGTAAAGGTTGGAAAATAGGCCGGGGAACCCTGGCCTGTGTGAACAGGATCCCTTACTTTGCTCAACTGTCTGTTCCACAGGAAAGGTTTTTATTTTATTCTCTGGAACTTGAGCCAAAAAAACTGGCGAATTACATTTTTAAAGAATTAATAAATGGAGAGTGTGTTTTCCTCTTACGATTTTAGTTTAGTCTTCTAGCTGTGATTATAACTTAGTATTAAAGTTGATAAAATCCCGAATGGACGGTAACCACTGTGAAAACATACTTTTTGGTTATTAAATTATCATAATAACACAGAGTTAGTGCTTCTCTTCTTTTGCATAACCTCACCTGGTGTTTATACTGCTGTAGTTTTCTTCGTGTCAGATTCTAAACCTTGTTTTATAGTAGAACCATAAAGAGCTTCAAAGGCAAGTTGTCTTACTATCTATACTGTGTGTAAGTAAGCTGTAGTTCTTCTCCTAGCATGAAAGCTATGGGGAGAAAGCAAGGATAAACGTCTAAGCTCGCATACCCTCCAGATGCCTTCCACGTGAGGCAGCAGATCTGGAACAGAGCGGCTGCCGTGAGTCAGCTGTCTCTTCAGGCTCTAGTCACCAAACAGTCACTGACTTGTTTAGTGGCCTTGGCCCTCCTGGTCTGACTGCATTTCTTTCCACTCACTGGCTTCCTTGGACATACTTTGGGAGAGGGACACAGTGTGCATCTCAGTTAACACGTCAGGAGTGAACAGAGAGCACAAGCCATTGACAGTTCCTTTTACCCTGTAATCCTCACCAAGAGAAACATTACGTTCCCAAGTGCATTTTAATGAAGCATTCCAGAATAAATGCAGGGAGCTCATTCCCATGTTAGTATTCTCCTTGTAGAGTCTTTTAAATATGAGAGAACAGTTTGAGCAGGTTGGCAGCTTGGAAGTCTCCGCTTTATCAGCTAGCAAATGATTCTATTTTTTTTTTTATAAATCACATTTTATTGTAACTCTCAGTTTCTGGTGCTTCCAAATGCAAAATTATGTGCTCAGCTGACCCTTTAATTAGCTCTCATTCTGTCTCACATGATTTATAGCCCGGTGGTGCACATGTAAGAATGATATATGATTTAATGAACTAGAAAGGCAGAACCGGGCCCCAGTGATTGTTCAATGCTTCCTTCTGGCTGGAGAATTGAGCGGCCAGGGCTAGGAGAGCCACAGCCCTGTCCCGTTTCCCTATCCTCTTGAGGAAAGCAAGGCCCAGTTGGCTGTGGCTTAGCGGGTTTTGCAAATCTACTTTTGTTCACGTACACACACACACACACACACACACACACACACACACACACACACACACTCACATACATACAGACAGACAGACACACACACACACACACGCACGCACATCTTGAAGTAACCCTTTAAAGGAAGCACGAGCAGTGCTATTGATTCAACACTCTTATTTCACACCTTCATTTTATCGTTTTAAATACAAACATCAGGGAGGAAGTAACACACGTTCAATCTTTGGGGTTCGGCTCTGATGGTTAATTCGGCCACGGTTGGTTAATTCGATGTTGGTGGAGCACGTTAGGCAGTGATGGAGATGCTCGTCCAGTAGTGAATGAGAGATAGGACCCTTCCTAGAGCATAGATAACAGATGATAGGTTACCCGTGAACTTCCTTGCTTTAAGAGTTGAACTAGTGGTTTTCTTTGAGGCCTTTTCATAGATCCCAGTGGTTAGCACCACCTCTGGCCCTCTTCCTTTCCCTCAGTCCCCGCCACTCTCTCCACGGCTATATCCGTTAGCACGTGTGTTTTCTCTTCTTCCATTTAACATGTATCCTACCATCCTTTCGTCTATGTTTTTAAATTGGGCTGTGAGGTGGTAGGATGCCACATGACTTTTCATTCTCTCTTTTGCTGGGTTGGCCGTCCCTTTCACCCTGATTTCCCCCATAATCCTGTGCTCCTCCCTGTTGAGCCTTTCTGCCCCCAGCGTTTCCTCATCACTTTCATTGATCTATAATCTACTATACTTTTTCCTTAACAGGTGCCCCTAGAGGCCCTTTTCTCGTCTTCTGGCTTCTACACGTGACATGAATTAAACACAAAACAAAAGATCCTAAGTACACGGTCATATCTGACTCCTGCCATCTGTCTGGTGAGCGCTTTGATGAGCAGCACTCACATTGATTAGTTAATTAACGTGACTCATTTGGTCACGTTAGATAGGAGAGGAACCATTCAGTACTGGTCCTAATGTGACCAGCTTATTTCCTCAGGGCCCATCCATTTTGCTGTCTGGACAGAATCTCCAAGAAGGAACAAGCGCTGGCAGTGGCACGGAGTAGAAACAGCTTCACAAGTATGAGAGGTACCTGGCAGAGAGCGCGGGACCCTGGTGCCCACAGTGAGGGAGAGCCAGCAACTGTCAGAGTTGTTCAGAATTTTGCCAAGGTTGTCAGCACCACACAGGAGCTGTGGTTCATGGACTTAGTTTCTGACTTGTCCATTACGTGTAGGAACTACCTAAGTAATTCAGAACACAGAGTTCTCATATCAAAGCAGGTAAAAGTGTAGATAAAAGTGTCCTGTAGCCTTGGGAGTCCCTACCATCCTCCTGCCCGAACATGGATTTTTGAGACACAGTGAATAGATAGAAAAGTCATGTGCGCTCTTCACGTGGGCTCGCCAGTCGGTTGCAGGTTGGCATTCCTGCTTTACCACCGTTCTGCGTGCGCAGAACACATTTTGAGTCGTGTTGCACTGGCAGACCTGTCATCCTGCCCATAAATACCTCAGCGTGTAACTGATCATGGGTGGGGCTTTTTAACCATCTGCTCTTTAGACTAATTTTATATTTTCCAAATAATTCTAATGATGTTATTTTAGTGGACGGATTGTCCTTTATCTTTGGTTTTCCCTAACTTGGAGTAAGCCACCGCCCCCTTCGTTCATTAGGAGTTTGGAAATTTCGAAGAGAATTGAACAGGTGAGCTCAACGTTCTGAGAAGTCTCTTTACCTTTGGTCGCCTCTGATCTTTGTATCATGGTAGATTTCACTGTAAGTACGTTTGGCAAGACTGCCCTGTAGATGATGTGTCTTTCACATTAGTAGCATCCAAGGGCTCACAAGGTTATCACATCTAGTGTTCTTTTTAAACAGCCTCTCTTGTTAAAGGCACATCTGCCTCACTTTCTGCGTCGAAAGGGTATCTTTTTTCCCTCTGCAATCAATAAATAATCCGTGGAGATACTGTGAGACTAAATATCTTGTTTCCTGATGGCCTCCCACCTAATGATGTTTACCATCCACATGCGCTCTTCTCTTCAGAATCAGTTACTATAGTGGCGATTTGGCAGAATGATGACTTGCTATTTGTCTTGTTCCCTATGCTTAGTAATTGATCTAAGTTTTGTTGGGGGGGGGGGAAACGCCCCTCTCTGTCCGTGCCGTAAAAATATCATGGTTTTTTGTCTATGTTATTATCAATTCCTACCATTTTATATTTGATGTTTGAGTTGTATCACAATAAGAGTCCTTGGAAGCTGAGTTTCTAATAGTAGTTGGACTTTTCCTTTCCTGTGGAAGTGGAAGGTGTTCGGGCTCACTGTACTTTCTCAGTACCAAACCAGCAGTCAAATCAGTGATTCCTCAAAAAGTGGTTTCTTTTGCTGCAAAGGGTATTAGGAAATGAACATGTGGGAACTCGATGTGTTTATTCCTATTATACCATTGCTGAAAGAATGGATGTGCTGCTAGTTTTAGAACTGCTCAGTAGACAGAGCTGTTAGATAGGCGGGCAAAGACACAAACATACTCTCTCTCTCTCTCTCTCTCTCTCTCTCTCTCTCTCTCTCCCCCCACCCCACCCCACCCCACCCCACCCCCAAACACACACTTCCACGTACCCTGCCCCAAAGGCATGTAGGATCTTGAACCATGAGTTCTCCTGACACTTCTCATTATGCATTGGGATCCTGGCATTGCTTCTCTCTGCCCTGCACTATTTATTTGTATCTCTTGTCTTCTGCAGAGAATTCTGATTCTATCACAAACCTATTAATATTTACTCATATGTGACTACAATAACCCACCTCCACAATTTTTGGCATTGCTGTATCAACACCAGTATCAGCTCATGCAATTCAGAATCTCTCTGCTCATCTCTTCATCTTTATAATTTATTTCATGGAGTATGTGAAGTTATATATTTTGTTCTGAATTGTCTGCATTGTCTTTAACATAATTAGGACATTTGATATATAACTAGCTTTGCTTCTGTTTGAATAAAGTTTAGAGAGAGAGAGAGAGAGAGAGAGAGACAGAGACAGAGACAGAGACAGAGAGACAGAGACAGAGAATGTGCATGCACACAAGCTCAGTGCATGAGGGTGCCAGTTGAAAACCTTGGGTATCATTCCTTAGGTACTTCTGCCTTATTTTATTAGACAGAACCTTTGGTTAGACTGGAGATAGATCCCCAAGTAGGACAGACCGGGTGTACAGCAAACCCTAGGAACCTGCTAGTGTCAACCTGAGTCTGTCCCCCGAGTTCTGGAATGCTTGACGCTGAACATGGAAGTTTTTATACCAGCTCTGAGGATGAGAGTTGGGCCCTCACGACTGACTGCAGGGCTCATACTTCACTGACTGAGCCATTTCCCCAGCCCTGAATATAACCTAAGAATTTGTAAAGCAAATACAGTTCAGAGGTGAAAATCACAGGAAAAGCTTTATTTAGCTGAGGACGGTGGTGCAGTCCTATAATTCCAGGACTCAAGAGGCGGGAGACTAGCCATGAGTTACAGGCAGCCTGGGCTACATGACAAGTACAGGGCTAGCTTGGGATAGCGTGGTAGTAGAATGCCATTGCCCCACGCCCTCACCACAATCTCAGGATTAGTGATCCCCAGCTGGTAGTGTAGTTTGGGTAGGTTTAGGAGGCGTAGCCTTGCTGGAGGAAGTACGCCATGGGAGGTGGGCCTTGGGTTTTCAAAGCAAAAGGCCTCTCCCAATTTGCCCTCTCTGCATTGTACTTGAGGTTCAAGATGTGAGTCCCTAGCTTCCTTCTCTGCCATCATGCATCATTCTGCCATCATGGGTCTAACTCCCTGGAGCCATAAGCCCAAGTCAACTCTCACTTCTATAAGTTGTCTTGGTCACGGTGTCTTATTACATAACAGAAAAGTAACTGGTACATGTACATAATAAGACTTCTGTTTAAAGAAACAAAACCAAAATAAGTACAAGTATATTGAGTATTGCTAAATTTTAAAGACACCCAAGCCACTTTTAGCTTTAAACTCTCTGGAGACAACGTTTTGTATGTTAACATCAGTGAATGACATAATTTTATCAAGAGGCATAGTGGTAACGGTGTGTTCATGCTGTTAAGACAATGCGCAAGCAACAGTTGCTGCTAGTTGTCAATCTTCTATACTAAGTGCAGCAGAACATTATGACTTAAGGTTTGTTTTGTTTATTTTTCAGTGTTTCTCATGTGTACCATGCCTTGTTTTGTGAGATCTGAAATCATTTCTAAGAGAAATCAAATGATTGCCTTGTTTATACGATCCCCCCCCCCCCCCGGTGTATTCTGAAGTACACAAAATAGGAGCACACTAGGGAAACAAAAGATTTAGAACTAAAAGATGTGTAAATGTTCAGATGCGTCTGGGAAAATTAAAATTTCACAAAGTATCTGATCGCTTGAATATACCACGTGCGGGTCTAATTGTAGAATAACCTCTAAAATCTCTTCTATGATACGCTGATCTTTACCTCGTATGGAGTAGTGCCAGGAGAAGAGAGTGTTTCTTCATGAAGGTAATATCAGTAAGATTATTTCAGCCCACAGGATGGTTCGTTTATCCGTGCAGTGAAAATTAATCGCATACTGTGCATTTCTTTGAGCCTTGAATATTTTCTCTGTGAGTGTGTCTCACGTTTGTTCTTGTAGTCTTTGATTATTGGTGTGGATTGTGAGGATTTTTTATAAGGTAGACATTCCCAGTGATAGCTGAAGTCGTTAGCCTAAAAAGTGCATCAGCTCTTGTGTATTTTGGGGTGGCCAGGGTGTGGATTAGTAAAGCTCTCAGAAGTGAGGTGATAGGTTCTTAGTTCTTGAGCTTTTCTTATTTGGTACCAAGATGGGTTTGTTAATAGAGGCACAGTGCACCATCCACATGTCAGTGAGAGTTACATCAGCACAACTTCCTTCCAGACAAGAGGCAGAACATTCAGGAGAAACCACATCCAGGAGGAGGGCTTCGACCGCTCAGTGTCCTGCCTGATCCTGGGGAGCGAGGGTGTTGTTCTTTTCCTAAAATCTAACTTTGAACATCTATTTACAGTTTCTTCTTCTCCAGATTCCAAATGGAAAGGTTTATGGGGGGGGGAGGTAACACTATCCCTTTACATGCAGATACTGACCCTGGGCTGGTAAAACTCCATTGTCGTATATAGCACAGCCTGAGTCATTTTAATCCAAGCCTAGAAGAGCTGCACCAAGACTACATTTAAAGAGCAATATGGAAATTTTGTAGCATATAGAGAACTTCAAAGAACATGCTGGATGGATGCCCAGTGCAGTGGAGGGGATGAGGGGTTGGCCACATGTTGGGGGTGGGTATATAGACAATGGAAGACTCCTTTATAAACTGAGCAAACGCTCAAGGTTCCCTCCCCACCTTGGGCCTCATTCCCCAGGATCAGGCAGGATACTGAGCAGACGGAACTCACCTTCTGAATGTGGTTTGTTCGGACGGCTCTGCCTCTTTCTGGAAGGAAGTTGTGCTGATGAAACTCTCTCTGACATTTGGATGTCGCATGCAGGCAGTCTTGCCTACATCAAGATGAAATTGCACACACTATCATAATTTATTCATGCCTTATGCCCAAACTATTTCTCTGTCATAAGAATTAATAATCTTCCAGAATCCAAATGTATGAATCAGAGAGCTAGCAAGCATCTGAAGATTTTTTTTCTTTGTTAGCCTCTTTATAAACCAATACATCGAGGCAGATGTACTTGGCACAGAAGTGTAGAGCTTGGTCCATAACCTTGACTTCTCCACTTCCTGGTCTCCTGTTCTCGAGATTGGCCTCTTTGCCCAATGTACCTATTGTTTGCTACTCCTGGATTTCCTCTTCTTCTTCCCCTCCCTGCTTTCCTCCTTCTTGCCTCTCTCTGAAAGAGAATTTGAGGAACTTCAGGCCATATGACCATTTTTATCTGCTTGCATGGAAGCAAAGTTTTGCAAAACATTGCCATCATTTCATTCAAGAAGTCTATGTGTATACAGATGACAGCATATATAAGAAGGTAATCTAATCATAAGCCCATTTTATGCATTATTTGCAAGCAACTCAGAGTATTTTCAAATCCCTGGGAGATGTTCATGTAGACATATTAGCTCTTCACCTTGTCTGTGAACAATGACGGTAACATGGAGATGAAGAGTACGGTGGGGTTGGCTAGCCTGCTTCTATTTAGTCGCTGTATGAACTGGGGAAAGGTTCTGTCCTTTATATACCCTCTTCCCTGCTCCTCGGTTTCAAACCTCTTGGAATGGGGCAATGCCTTGTGACAGTGACTTGTGAAATGCTGTTATAATCTCAGCAGAAGTCCTTGCCTCACACGTGCATGCGCACAGAAGGCCAACGTTCACTTTGCCCCAACATTCTTCTCCCCAGGAAAGAAAAGTAGCGACCTTTCAGCCATCTCCATAGCTCTGCCTTTTCCTGGCCCATATAGCTAGGAGACTGACCGTATGCATCCATTCAGACAGGCTGCTTTTACCTGAGGACAGACAAGGTTTAAGGCTCCCTGATGTCCTTTTGTGGCTGAAGAGCTCATGTCTTTCTGTTGTTGGGTAAACGTCCACTGTCCGGCTTCACCGCACTTGGCTCATCCCCCACTGAAGGACGACTTGGAGGTGAGAGTGTGGGACCCGCTGTCATCTGATCCCAGGCGATCGGCAGGGACGAAGAGCAACCTTCTTGCAACCAACTTTTTACAAAACCAGCATGGTTGCTAGACTCCATGGCGAGAACATGTTTGGGTGTGTAAGGAATGGCCTTCGGTTTTCCAGTGTGGCTGATTTATACTTTCCCTTACCCCACACGCTCACCGTCGGGCTGGTGTCAGTGGTGGTGCTGTGCCGACAGATTCTCTGTGTTCTGGTCAATGTGTAGGGCGGTTCTCTGTTGTATCGGTTTTCATCTCTGTCTTTTTTCTTTTAGATTTTTTTAAAAAAAATTATATACATGAGTGTTTTGACTGCATATGTGTGTATGTATGCACGTATGTATGTATGTATGTATGTATGTATGTATGTATGTATGTATGTACATGTGTGCCTAGTATTTGAAGAGATCAGACAGAAGATGGTGTTGGATCTCCTGGAACTGAAGATACAGATGGTTGTGAGCTGCCATATGGGTGCTGGGAACTGAACCCAGGTCCTCTGCGAAGGCAGCGAGTTCTCTTAAGCACTGAGCTGTCTCTCGAGGTCCCTGGATGCATCTTTTGAATGGTATGATATTTAGCACCACTTCCTCTGCTTGTCACCTATGTGTCTTCTTTGATGCGGTGGCTACACACATATCTTTCTCTTCTTTCCTGATTATTGAGAGTTAGCAGTTCTTTGCACATTTTAGTTCTTTTTTTCTTTTTTCTTTTTTCGGAGCTGGGGACCGAACCCAGGGCCTTGGGCTTGCTAGGCAAGCGCTCTACCACTGAGCTAAATCCCCAACCCCTGGATTTGAGTTCTTTATCTGACTTGTGTCTTGCAAATATTTCTCCTAGCTCCTGGCCACTCTTAAAGTGGTGCCTTCTCCACAGAAGATAAATCTCAGGGAAGTTCCCACCTACCTATTGTCTCCCTCTCATGGATAATGCCTTTGGTGTTGCGTGCCAAATCTCATCTCCAACCCCAGGTCTTCTCCGTTTCCCCATCTAATCTCTTAGAAACTTCATGGTTTTGGGTTTTAAATTTGGGTCTCCCAACGAATTTTGAATTAATATTTTGTGAAAGGTCTAAGACGATTGTGTAAATGAGGATTATTATGCTATTGTTAGTTTATCTAGTTTTTAGACTCTCGAATAAATTAACACCCCCCCCCAATCATATAAGAAGATATTGTAATCACTGGAGGCTTGTGATAATATTTAAATTTTTTAGTAAACAAAACCTCTTTCTGTGGAGAAATGTTATAGGTTTATGGAATTCTTTGTCAATGAAGCGTCCTCACATTCGCCGTTTAATGAGTGATTAGGAAAGACTGTGCTATTTAGAATTGCTTTTATTTCTTGACGAGAATTTAGATGTCCGGCAACATTTGCCTGGATATCATTCAAACAGCTGCCCTTCTGCAGCTTCCTTCTGCCTGCTGGCCTTCTGGTTTAAAGGAGTTTGGAATGGAAATCTTTGTCCTGTCCTGTGCTGTCCCCCTCCCCTCCCCTCGAATCTCCTTCCCTTCCCTCCCTCCCCTCCCCCATCCTTCCCTCCCCTCCACCTTCTTCCTTCTTTCTTTTTAAACCACGGTCAGTTCTTGGCTAACAAGCCTTAACATCTGCTGACATTATTGATCCCAGGAATTAAAACGTGAGATGATCTCTGGAAATATTTCCAGGCACAGAGCCCAGGCAATCCATAAAACCCATATATTTCAGATCGTGTGAGTTTTGCGAAATATTTTGAGCTGCCAGTTTCCGGTGCTTTGGTTATATAGGGGTCTCTAAAGGAAAGGGCTTAGCTTCTCTTAAAGTGAGTTTTTGTTCCCTATCCTCTCAAACTTTATGAAAGTGAAAAGCACGTTTGTTTGTTTTTTATCCCTCCAAATACTTCCTTTATGATTCAGCCTCTTTTGGTAGAAACATAGCAACTCAGAGTGTGCTAGCTTGCTTTGTGCTGAACCAAACAGTCTGAAAGATAGAATTGAATAAAGGCTTAATTTGTTTTTTAACATTAAGTGGGAATTCAGAATCAGGTCATGTTAAGAAGGATTTTTCCTAATAAAAAGGTGATTAGCCCTCAATTATGTGTAAAATGTATTGTGCTTGCAGTGAAAGAATTATTGACCAAGTGAGTGATGAGCGTGTGAATTTTGATTTGGCTGCCCTTTGTGGGATGTATTTTTATCTCATGTGACTGTGGCTTTCCACACATCCTCATCTCACCGCTGCCCTCCCCTTAGAATGTTATTGGCATTGCAAAAAAATAAATGCGGTAGACTCAGAAATCTCTTTGTCATCTCTATCTTTGTCCCCTAAACAAAAGGGCGTCTCATAGTGTCTTTCAAAATAATAGTCTCACCTGGAAAACACTTTTTGATTTTATAAATACTTTATCGTCTTTTGCATTAATTCATAGTAGATTATGAAGATAAAGTGTGATATGTATATGACAGAATATTCTAAGAGGGAGAAGGAATAATTTATGGCTATACACTGCAACACGAATAAAGCACACAATGGGTAAATACTACGTGCTTCTAGTTGGAAGAAGGTTCAGCATAAACAAAGCTCGCCCATGATGCCAGAGTTGGGGAATTTTGATAACGTGCCATATAATCTTAATAAAGGCGACGCAGGACTTGTTTATTTTGTGTGTGATTTCTCAGTTCTTTACCAGTGTGTGTGTGTGTGTGTGTGTGCGTGTGTGTACATGCACACATGCTCTTTATAGTAGTGTACTTCAAGAACTTGGTATAGAAGCCTCTCGGTATCTGTAACAATTAACCAGGACAAAGAGATGCAGGACAGGTCAGTTTTAAGGCATGCGTGAACCTGAGATTAGTCTTCAAAGGCTGACTAATAGTACTTAAATGATACTTGGGATTACTCTTTACATTTTGCACATGATAATATTTCAAATAAGTTGTTTCTATTGGCCTAAATATACAATACGAACCTCCCATTACTGGAGACACATATCCATATGCATATGTACTTTGATGAAAGGAGACATTGAATTTTAAATGAATACAGGGTGATCTTTAGCTGCCTCTTACGCTTTCAGGACAGAGGGGCGGCGGCATGGGTTTCAGCCTCTGCTGCACAGATTTGTCCACAGCTTTCAGTCACTTGGCATTCCATGAGCACTGCTTGCCTTCCACCAAGAGATCTTTGCTTAGGCTGTCATTTGTGCCTTCCTTTTCCCTCACGCTGGTATTATGTTTTTATATTTTTAAATATTATATTTCTCCTAATTCACAGCACAGTATTTGCCCTATGTGGGCCATTGATTAGTTAAGGGAAGCTTGAAAGTGGGGTACCTTATACTATACCGTAACGTTTTCTCTCCTCAGGTGACTGTTTGCTGCTTGATCTTCCTTTAAGATCACTAAGTGTACTGGGAGTTTTCAGTTTCTCTTCGTGTGCTGTAGTACTTAGAACGTGGTAGGAAATTATTAGGTTACCGAATGGACAGACGGTTTGAAGTTTTTGAATTAATGCATACTAGAAGTCAACCAAAATTGTCTTTGATGTTCATCTTGTAGAAATGTAAATTTCACATTTATCTTTCTTGCTGCATTATTTATAGATGCAAAGGCAGTGTTTATTTTTGGAATGTACTTTTGTGGGTAGGTGTGAGGCAGGGAGAGAAATTCGGGCAAGTGAAAGGATTGTATTATGGATAATTTACAAAGCAGAAGTTTACACAGAGCAAAAGAAAACAAAAACTGCCAGTTTTCTTAGGTGGGAATCCAGTGCCCTCCTGCTCCTGGCTTTAGTTGAGAACCTTGCTGCTCTGAGACACTCTTGGGAATGGCTTTGCTTCTCACCAGGGCACTCACCAGATGCCTTGTGTCCCAGAGAAGGATGGGCCTTGAGTAGGTGAGCATTCTGCCAGGACTGAGCCAAGTCATCTAGTCCAAGCCATGATGGTTTCTCTTTGCTGTTAACAAAGTCTGCTCTCAACGTTGACCCCTGACCCCTGACCCCTGACCCCTGACCCCTGACCCCATCAGAGCTCTTTCTTGTTTCATTACTATTTTATTTGTGGCTTTATAGAGTAGTATCAAAAAACCCAGCACTATCAGTCTTTGTTAAAAATACCCTTCCCTTCTGAATACGTGAGATAAAAAAACTCATCCCCTTTCCACTAAAGACTGAACAACGCTTCTTCAACTACTCCACACCCCAGACTTCTGTGTGAGTCATTGCTACATTTGGGGCAACTAGTTCTCAGTGTTTCTGTTTTCAGTTCCTGTTGGTTTTAGACCCTTACTTACCGATCATGGGATAGGACACAGGTGAGTTTGAAAAGGAGGATCCCCAAAACTGTGGCAGTAAACCCTGCAGAGCTGTGGGGGTCGGCATCAGGACACTGACTGAATTCCAGGATCCTGAGGTGGTGGGCGGTGAACACCAGGTTCAGGAGGGCATGGGACACTGTCAGTACTTTACCCTCCTACTTACTTGAGAATTAATTGGATCTGGGGGAAGCAGGCTTTGACAGTGTAACTACATAATGAGCCAGGAATTTCCATTCCAGAAGGGTCCGGTGAGTCATTCTCAGGGAGTCACCTGCTTTGAAACATTATTGCTACTTGATTGATAGAGATCTGAGCTTCCAGATAAATCCTTGGGTCATCTGGAGAAGACAGAATGAAAGGTTTTTTTGGAACTCATCCCTATTCTGTATGAGCAGCTTACTCCGGGGCTCTTTGTCCTTTAGCAGGAAAAGTTTTAATGAGCTGCAACATGCTTTATACAGTCAAGAAGTGCTTTTAAGCACAGACCGAGAGGACCAAATATTTCTTCTTCGTCTGTATTTAGATAGGATGAGTGTACGGTTTGTTTTTCTGTCACTTAGAAAACAACAGCAAAGAGTGAATTGATGGCTTCTGGGGGCTGGGCTGGCTCTGTCTCTGTAAGTGAGGGATTAGGATTTGTTTGCCCTGCAGAGGACAGGCAGCGTTTGGACTAGACATAATCCGATCGCATTACAATACGAGGCCATTCGAGTCCATTCAATGTCCAGTGACTGCAAATACCTCCTGGCCGCCTATTGGTCCAGGAAAGAGCATTAAAAAAAAGATAATGAGTCTTAATCCAAATCCCCAAACCCCAACATCTGTGGCTTCCAATGAGTTTTTCTTTGAGACTTTAGACTAGGCACTGTGTGCCTTCCAAGTGAGACATGGAACCATGCTTTTCTTTACTTCCCCGGGGAGGGACATCTAGTTAGTGTCTTTTGATCCGAGCCTTCGTAGCTCATAACTCTTCTAGAATATAGCAGAGTTACCTCCGACACCTTTGTGTTTTTATTTAAAGGCAGACAGACCATGTCGTGTGTTGTCTGAAGCAGTTAGTGAGCATTCTCACGATGCCCCAGGGACCCAAGTCACAATTCAGAAGCCTCCTGGCAGACAAGCACAGCACACACACATGTTCACCTCACCTAACTGTCATATCTTTATCCGATTAAAAATTCCATAACAATTACGATGCCAGGCTTTAAATGTCAGAGAACCAGATGTTTTGGTGTGTGGTTTAAAACCTAAAGCACACTAAAACGAAGAAGCAAAAACCAAACAGCGATAACGAGAGTGGGTTTGAGTCGTGGCCACAGTGAGCTTTTAAAGTGCCCACCGTGATCATGCACGGATCTCGAATTTGATTTTCTTCTTATCTGGGCATTCCTAAACGTATTGCTACTCTAGCAAGGAATTTAATCAGTGTTCGTTCTCTGTGCTCGTGTCGCACTAATTCCTTTATTCATATTGAATCTGTGCAGGGGGAGTAGTACTGTGTCGTCCTCTGTGGGATGGTATGAAGAACGGAAAACAGAAGCATCAACTTGACGAATGCCAAACATTCGGTTTTGTAGCTAACATATTTGGTTAACTATCAAAATCCTTCTTCTTTTCCAAAAAAAAAATTACTACCATTTTCTAACCATGCAGACTGAGTGACCAATGTCTTCACCTTCAGAAGGGCCCCTTCATCCTAAACCAACACACGCCATCTTCAGTTACTGGGGTTGGAAGCAATTCTCCCTCTGGAAACAAATGAAGCTGTTGCCTTAGAGGTGGTTAGAATCTTGCAAATGTTTTCTAAAAGCCTCAGTCGGGGTGGATACAACACCTAAGCTCAGAAGGTTGGCGTACAAGCAGCCAAGGGGCCAAGGGTAGCCAGTCACGGAGTCTCTGGTTACCTGCAACGATAAAATTCCTCTTTTGCCTTTAACCTTGGAGTTGGCGTTTTAGTTACTTGTCAAACCAAAGACACTTCAACTAATACAGTGTTTGAAAATAGTTGAGAATCACTTGATTTATACATGTTTGAAAGCCTTTATTTAAAAAGGTCTCCTGCGGTAGGTAAGTGCATAAAAATGCAGTTGATAGTACAGGCCCTCTGTGGAGGTCCTCTGCTTTAGAACTGACTGAAACTATGTTCTCACTGTCACCTACAGGGTTTGTGAGTGGTCAGTATTTAAGTGGCTTCATCGAACTAGCTATGGGATGGCATTACTTAGGAATTAATTGGAGTACACTGATTTGTCTTTTTAGTATTGGGAAGAAAGTAGCATGCTCTTCACTGAGTGATGGCAAAAGACTTAAGGTCTGGGTGTTAGGTGAAGGAAACAGAAGGAGCAGTAAAATATAGAAAAAGAGAAACAGAAGAGATCTGTTCAGCCAGAACACCTCAGAACGTGGAGAGACAATTCGAGTGGATGGGGTAGAATGGTGAACCAATTTTGACCAAAAAAAAAAAACCCAAAAACAAACAAACCAAAAAACAAAACAAAACAAAAAAAAACACCTATGAGTCAAAAATGAGCTTAGCTTGGTGGCTTTGGCTGACCCGCAAAGATAGGTAGATATAAAATTAAGCTCGTTCAGCCTTAGCAGGCATCTTTATCTTTGTCTATAGTGAAGATGTCCCTGTCTGTGAGCCTCGCTGTCATGAAGCATCACGGTTTTATGCTGTATTCCGTGGTGGTGGCATTGGGTTGGGGCAGACACGATCCCACAGAGCAGCCGTCCCCTCCTCCCACACCGGGGTTGGTAAGCTACCTCACGTCTTTAGCTGGCACGAAGTTGACTTCTGATTCTCTATGGATCTGAGCGCCCGAACACTACTGCTTCCCACCCCTGCAAAATGAGAGAACCCATCTAAGGAGAACAGTTCCCAAACTCGGGCTGAAACCAGCTTTCCCCCCGCCCCCTTACAACATTCAAAGTTATATAATTAAAAAGAAACCTCATGTCTTCAAAGCTCTATTTACAGAAAATTTTACAAACACTGATATTGTGCTTTGTAAGTAATTGATGGATTAATTTTATCAGCTCAGAAGCCTGTTTTTATGTGTTCAGTGTGTGTGTGTGTGTGTGTGTGTGTGTGTGTGTATGTGTGTGTGTGTGTGTGTGTGTGTGTGTGTGTGTAGAACTGGGCAATGATGGCATTAAGTTTTTACTGATCTGGGGGACCTTTGTCCTCTCTCTCAAGGAGCGACATCTGGGTTCACTGTATTTCCTATGTTTCTTCCTAGACGGGAGCCACATGATAACTGGAGTTGCAGATTAAAATCAGAAGGCAAGGGGAGGCCTTTCCTTAGGGTTTGTGTGGAGATGACATTTAGGCTGCAGGGGTCTTTCTGACACCTTCTGTGCATGTAAGGGTCCCGCCGTATTGTCTCCACACCTCGGCCCGTGTAAGTGCTGCTTCTAACAATTAGGGCTGTACAGAATCGGGAGAGATTTTATCACGTTCACCATTATTATCTCATGAAAATTTCAACATTATAGTACTTTACCAAAGTAAGTTGGTTCCATAGGTCTGTGGCTCCCCTGTAAAAAAACAAAACAAAACAAAACAAAACAACAAAAAAAACAAGTTGCTAGTGAAGTGGTATACTGTATAGCCTTAATTTAAGGGCTCTAAACACCAGAAGGACCTCGTATTAGGAAGATACATATTAACAGGATAGAGTCCATCTTATTTGAAGATGAAAGGTGGAAAAGTGGACAAAGCCCATTACACTGTTTCCCTTTGCCCTGGGTAAAACACTGTGCTCAGTGGAATTTTATTTAATTTATTATTTCAGTATAATATTCATTTTTAGGAGTCTATTATGTAGGAAATTACTTTCTTTCATGGAAAGCCAAGACTTTAAATTTCTTTAATAATAAGAATTCTGAAAGGCTCCTTTGGAGGGGACCATTTTTCTTCAAAAAAAAAAAAGGAACATAATGAACTTCCTGTTTTAAATAAAGAGACTTAGTGTGCAGCACCCCACACTGACGTTTAAGCATATGCAGTTGTTAAAAGCTATCCTAGTAGTGTGTTTCTGTATTCTACAGGAGTACTCTCCCCCCTGCATTCTGTTCTGTCACAAATTCAATTATGACGTATACAGCTTAATTAACATAAGACGAATTAGGATGTATTCCTTGTGGGCCTACATTCAAAATGTTGTGTTAGTCACTTTCCATGAGAACTACAGTTGAGATGGCATTGGGAGCACTGGCGTCCTGTGCTGGTGATTGGGAATTCGTCTGTAGTATGACTTGAAAATTCCCTGAAAAGTTTAGCAGTTGTTCCTTGAATTCGTACGAATTGCTCAAAGTTCCGCTCACCATCTTGTATTAAGGGAAATATGTTAAATGTTAAACTGTGCATGTAGAATATACTCGCAGAAAGAGCAGCAACTGGGTAGTTGCTGGAAGTTAAGGACCTCATTGGACTCTCCGTTCTCAACACCCCTTTTCCAGATTTAAACTTCACCCCCGAAATGAAGCATCTACCAGTTATGCTTTTCTAAAACTTTGAGTTTTTTTCCACAATAGACAGATCACCAACATTAGAAATATAGCTACAGATGTTCAGGAAGATACTTAAAGAATGGAATTATATGTCAAAATTATATACTACATAAAGATTCAGGCATAGGTATTTTTAATGCAAAGTGATTTTTATTACTTACAACTAAAAAACTAGAGTCAGTGAGATAGCTCAGAGGGTAAAGATGCTTGCTGCTGAACATGATATCCTAAGGCTATTTCTAGGGATCCGCACAATAGGAGAGAAATGACCGTCATGAGTTGTCTTCTAACCTCTACCCCAGAACCATGGCATGCACCTGCCTTTACCTACCTGCCCTCCAATAAATAAGTAAACGTAAGTTTAACAGTACAAAGGAGATAGGCAGAATATGTCAATAGAATTCCACAATTTTGGGTGGGTACAAGGAAGGACAGGCCAAAATGCAAAGCAGATAAAAGCCGTGAGCCAGCATTAATGTCAAGGGCTGAACATCTGACGGTGTTTCCTCCACTTCTGGGCTTTGTCTTCTTGTGACCTTCAAACTGGGCTCTCCGTGAGGATCAATTTAGTCTTAAAAGGAGCAGCAGAGTCCCAGCCAGACGTTTGACGAATGTAACACAGATGAGGTGGCAGCCTCACCCTCACTCCAGTAAGGTCACAAGAAGTGATAGGACTCATGGTGATAGGTGATAGGATGAGGGTCTCTATTTAAGACCCTCCAAAACTCCAGCACCTGTCACTGGTGTGGACAGGATGAATGCAGCCACTGCCTTTCTTGTGTCCTCGGTTTCTGGATAGCACCGGTTCATCGCTGACCACAGCAGACAGAAAGCCATCAGACCACCTTCCAGTTCATTGAACTTCCTGGTTGCTTTGTAAGCCTCAAACCAAAAGGGAGTAGGAACTAATGAGACAATGGATACTCCGAGATAGTCTTTAAGAAGAATAAGGCAATGTGACATTAGACTGTAGGCGTAGAGTGAATTGTGTGTATTTTTAAACATGCATATATTTATAAACATATGTCTGAGATGCCGGGAGGAAACACAGGGAAATAATACCAAGTTTCAGAAAGACACACCACCTTTGTTTCTTTCCACCCTTGAAGAAGCTTTTACAGAAGCAACTGTGGGGAGAGGTGATACCTACGGATAGTCAGTGTTACTAAGGGTTCACAATGGACAGCATTGGGCCAGCATTTAGGATGGGAACTTTCCCATCTGTGACAGCTAATCTCCATTGTCAGTTGGATTGGATTTAGAATCACTGAAGAGTTTGCTGGGGTGCACCATTAGGTGTGCCTATGAGGATGCTTCTGGAGAAGACGCGCTGAGGGAAGACCACGTTGTGACTGGTACATTGTGTATAGTCTGAGGGACTATATATGCAAGCTAGTGTGAAAGTGGTGCCAGTTCTCTCTGCAGCAGTAAACTACTGTCTGCTGCCACATACTCTGCCATCATAATATGCAGTTAAGTGACCATGAATTCACATCTCTGAAACCGTGAGCCAAAGCAAACTGCTCTTCTTTTTATCTTTTCTTCTATTAGCTACTATGTATTTGCTGGATGTACTAGCTACTCGGCAGTAAGAATAGCTAATGCATCATCCTCTCCTTTAAGCGTTCAGATGGTGAGGGACTGTTCTGTGACCTGCCTCTCTCACTCAGCTCTGGAGAACAAGACAGAACAAACTGACCTGAGGGCTACTGTCCAAACTGGAATAGAAGACACTGATCTATACACCGTGTCAGTGTCTCCTGGTACTTAGTTTTAAAAGTTCAAACACTTCTGCTCACAGTGCGTTTTATGTTTATGTGTAATGCATACTGTCAAGAGATTTAGCCCTAATTAGTCAAAAATTACTTCAGTTGAACTCGAATTTAAAATGGAATGTTTAATCAATATACAGTGATCAATTGTAATACTTATTTAAAGAGCCATTTAGTGAGGGAGAATAATTACAGCGGGCCATTTCAAGCCGAAAGAAAACCATCTTGCTTGCATATGAACATTTAGCAATTGACTGAAGTCCAGAACTGGATACCAAGTCATTTTGGTGCATTCTTCACATATAATTTATAGTAGATGTTTTTGAGACATTCAGAAGAACCTTATGCAGGAAAGGCAGGTCTTCGTAAACTGTACTATCATGATTTTCGGAAAACTCTGTCAGCACACAGGAGTCAGAGAGTTGGAAGGCTCCCTAGTTCTTGTAATTCATGTGGACTGAGTCACACACATGCTCATTTAATCTGCACACACACACACACACAGTCTTACCAAATAAAAATTTGCATTTTCAAACTGTCACATACAAGTGATTCCCTCAGTCAGTATGCGTAGCCACCAGAGCACAATCACATACACACTCTCAAGGCAACATGTGCACATAAATCATGTAGGCGCACACACAGTCAGTCATGCCAACATACCCATGTGGATCCATTCAAACTGCCACAGTATGCTGCAACACATGTGCCCCCACCGAGAGAGAGAGAGAGAGAGAGAGAGAGAGAGAGAGAGAGAGAGTTAGTTTAAGTTCTCTTTCTCTTTCACTGTTTTATAATGGAGATCTAATTTTTTGGGGAGTGGGTCTTGATCTTGGATTTAGAAGTTGATAGTTCAGACTAGTTACTTCATACAATTATATTTGGAATGAGACTGATGGTCTTGATGATGCCTTAATTTTTTTGGAGCTGAGGACCGAACCCAGGGCCTTGCGCTTGCTAGGCAAGCACTCTACCACTGAGCTAAATCCCCAACCCCCTTATTTTTATTCTTATCTTTGTAAACCCCTCTTTGTCTAACACATGAAGCTGGATGCTGAGGGAGTTAAGCAAGTAGACAAGAAAGTTACTTTTTGTCATATTTGTGAGGCTTCAGGGTTGGAGGAAAGTTTGGCAAGGACTATCATGAGATTTGAAAACATCTTTTTCTTTGCTTTTTCATAGCAACCAGTAGTTGCCATTGGCTAGTTTTGAGACGCATGTGTGGCTGGAGAAGTAGATCAGGGAGGGACTTGAATTGGGTTCCCAGCACAGCTGTCTCACAGAAGGCTGCTATTCCAGCTCTAGGAGGTGCCTTCTTGCCTCCGTGGGCCCCACATACACAACACCCTCACAACCTATATACATATTACAAATAAAATATTAAAAAGGAAATGGCATGTAACAAGGGCAAGGACTACCATGAGATTTGAAAACATCTTTTTCTTTGCTTTTTCATAGCAACCAGTAGTTGCCATTGGCTAGTTTTGAGACGCATGTCCCTTCGCATCTCAATAAGAGAGGAACGCCGAAAGCGTGTCGTTGGCCGCTCTTAGGAAATTGAGCTATGTCTTTTATTTGTGAACACAGTGGCAAATGTGTTACTCTACTTTCAACAGAGCTCAGGTGTCCACTGCCCCCGACAGTGAAAACTCCATTTTTTGCGTGAAGGATTGGAAAGCGCCGTCTGGAATACATCATGTGCCACGCCTCTTCAAGGGAATCTGGAGATCATCCTTCTGGGACATTGTTACTAATGAATAAAGGGGAGGACTCTCCCATAAATCACCTAGTCTGCTAGTGCAGTACAAACAGCAGTGACTTGAGGGGATGGCACTCAGAACACAGCCTGTTATAGCCTGGAAGGGATGGTAATTTCTCAAGGTCATTTTACCTGGTCCCTATCTTGACCTTCATAGTTGAAAGTAGAAGACAGGCAGACATTTCTATTTGAGGGAGCTTCTGTTTGTTGTCTTAGAGAAAGTGTTTCTGTCCCATATGGAGACCTAAGCAGAAGACATTGTCCTAGTGGCAGGATGCCATGTGAGGCTTTATGGCTGACGGGACTTTGGCTTTCATCCTGAAGAGAACGGTGTGTCAGAGAGTCAGAGCGAAAACACTGACATGATCTGACCTACCCATTTTAAAGAATTTGTCTGGAGGGAATAGACTGAGGGATAGAGATTATGGAAAAACATTCACTGAGGACTAGGTTGTTACAAACAGTGACTAGCAGTAACCGGGAAGTGATGGGGAGCAGTTATGTCCTGGAGTTATCTTGAACACTGGATAAATAAAATGTGCAGCTCCATTCATAACAGGCATGTCCAGAGACCTGCGAATGATGACTCAAGGCCTCCAAGTAGAATTTTCAGATGGACGGAGTTACCTGCTAGCTATGTTTTAACTTGGGGATGAAGAGTACAGAGAGGTTTGCTTATGGAACGTTCGGTAATCATCAGAACACAATGGGAAACTCCTTATGAATCCAAGTTTTTAAGCAAGAGATAGATCCTGCAGGCCCATGTGTGTGTGCACACCTGCATATATAATATGTGCTTTATGGAGACCATAGGCCTGTGTGGGGGCACAACTTTATTGAGACTGCAGGCTTAAGTGTGTGCATACCTGCGTGTGCTGTATAAATTGTCAGTGTGTTTAGTTTCAAGAACCTGGGTGGCAGACTGTGGAGAAGACATGCAGAGAGTACCCCTCCTCGGAGGAAGTTAAAACTCACAATCAGACGTGGAGGGCATGAACAGAGGAGCGTGAGACAGACACAGTAGAAATACCAATGGCAGTAGTGACCCAGAAGAAAATGAGTTATGTTCAAGACACAGAGTAATTTCTAATTGTGTCATAGACTGATAAGGTAGCAAATAATCCTAAGTCTGGGAATTGGCCCCTGATTCCCCAGTGTAGGAGTCATTCATGCTTGAGTAATTTGGGGTGAATAAAAGAGTCTAAGTCAGCGGAATCAAGTAAGCGACAAAAAAAAATACAACATAGTTTTGTTTATAGAATACCTTTATGGTAAATAGGATAATAATTGCATTGGATTTCCCAGACTGAATTATTTAATAATCAGTGTGTGTGTGCATGCACATGCACACACGCACACACACGCACACACACGTGCACGCGTGCATTCTTGTCTACATAAACTGTGTGTAGGTGCACTTGCATATAGAGGTCAGAGGTCAGACGGTAACCTCGGGTGTCTTTCCTCAGGACGTATCTACTTGGAGATTCTCCTAGTAGGCTAGATGGCTGGCCAAGGAGTCCCCGGGTCTTCCTATCCCTTCCTCTGCAGTATTGGGGTTCTAAGTTGCACTACTGAGACTGGCACTTTACCAACTTAGCAAACTCCCTAGCTACTGTTTCATATCTCCGTGAAATTTGTATTTGGAAAGACAAATAGGACAATTCTCTTCAGCATTTTTAATTAACCCCCTTCCACTTCCCTTTCGTAATCACCAGCATTCTCCTCAAGTTCCCTGAGCATCTGTGCTCTCCTTAGTCTCAGCCAAGGAGCCTGTCTCACGGTGAATGTTGTAGAAGTGGACGCCTGTAAGGGCGAATGTTCTGCTCTCAGTAGCTTTGTAGCAGCCTGCCTGTCTCCATCCCCGTTCTGTGCCGTCCTCTTGCGAGTACCAAAGGAAGACGACCTTCACGTAAAGCGCTCTGCGTCTGCTCTGCGATTGTCTCATCCCTCCCTATCGCTGTGACATCCACTGTTCTGCTCACAAGCTCGCATGCACCCTGTCTTTTCGTGTGCTCATTAACACACTAGTCATATTTTACCCATCTTCCGACCACGGGCAGTCTGTATGCCCATCAACGCAGCAGTGACGTGGCAAAGGGTTTGGAAGGATGTGAAGAAGGAGGACTACAGTGGGTGCTCATGATCCAACCTCTCGGAGGTGATCGTTGGTTGTGTTTGCTCCCAGCTATTTCTCTGTGCATTTTTGATAAAGATCCAAGTGCATCTGGACTTTAAAAGTTTCCTTTCCACTTACCTAATATCACATTGCAGTGCTCTCCACACACCACTGGATAGTTTGAAAATAACCACTTTAATAGCCGGACTATGTGACACTGTGTTTGTGCCATGATTTATATGCCCATTCCTTTATTGGAGTTTTCTACCTAGTTTCTATTTTTGATATAAATAAAACTGGAGTGAATATCTTTGTACATAAATCTCTTACTATATTTAAGATTATTTTCCAGTTCCTAGCGGAAGAAGATTGCCGAGTCAGAGGATCTGTATGGTTTCACGACTTTTGCTAGACACTGCTTTCTTTTAATAAAATGGTTCTGCCAGTTTCTATGCTTGCTGGGAAGTTTATGTGTATTCTCAGAGTCTCTTCAAGTGTTGAGGACTTCTTAGGACATTGTTTCTGAAATCCTCTTTGCTAATTGGGCAGTTTAGTGTCACTTCTTAAACATACTTAATCACTAAAGGATACAAATTACTTTCCCATCTTTGCAGGAGTCGTTGGTTTTCATTTCTAATGAGTTTTTCCTTCACGTCTTTTACCCACCTTTCATGTCCTCCATTGAAATGCAATGTGCTTACAGCTTTTGCTTACTTCCAGAATTTTTGACACATACCTTTTGACAACTACTTGTCTGTAATATTTTATATATATGTATATATGTATATATATGTAGCCTTTTACTTTTATGCTTCCACTCAACAGTTTACAATTAAATTAGTGTGAGAATCATTAGCCCCCAAGCAGGCTGAACCAGACATGTGGAGTATGTATATGTCGCTCATAAAGAATGGAATGAGGGCAAATACTCAAATTCTGGGGCACCGTTAGAATTATATTCCACATCCTGTGCCTCCAGATCACTAAGTCGATTTCTCATCACTGGGACAAGACACCCAACAGAAACGTTTTAAAGGAAGAATTATTCATCATGGCTTACATGGTTTCTGAGGGTTTAGTCCAGGGTTGCTTGGCCTACTGTCCTTAGGAAGAGCATCACGTGCTGGAAGCACATGGAAGAGAAAGTATTCAACTCATGATAGACAAGGAGCAGAAACAGAGATATAGGAAATGACACAGTGATACGATATAGTCCCTGAGGACATGACCCCAGAGATCAACTTCCTTCACGAAGTCCTCATCTCCTGCCCTTTACTGCTGCTCTCTTAGTTAGGGTGTTAGGGTTTTACTGCTGTGAAGAGACACCGTGACCATAGCAACTCTTATAAAGGAAAACATTTAATTGGGGCTGGCTTACAGGTTCAGAGCTTTAATCCATTATCATCATGGTGGGGAGCATGGCAGCATCCCGGCAGACATGGTGCTGGAGAAGAAGTTGAGAGTTCTGCATCTTGGTCCACAGGTAGCAAGGGGAGACTGCATGCCACACTAGGCAGAGCTTGTGCATATGTGAGACTTCAAAGCCTCCCCCCCCCCAGTGACACACTTCCTCCAACAAGGCCACATCTCCTCACACCTCCTAATAGTGCCACTCCCTGTGGACCAAGCATTCAAACGCATGAGTCTATGGGAGCCAGACCTATTCAGACCACCGCAACTGCCTCCCTACAATGCTATTGTAGTAGAAATTCAGCAAAGGGCTAATCATCTCTGGAAATACCATCACGAACATACCCAGAGCTCAGCTCTGTTAAGCCCCTAGGTGTCTCTCAGTCCAGTGGATAGTGAAGACGAACCATCAAGTACGGATTCAAAGGCTAACATACGGAAGAGCACGTGAAAGTCTCAGTGGATATTTATAAAGGTCTAAGGCCTTGGGGTATGTGATAAAAATTACAACTAACCCGAAAGCAGCCATGAAGTCAAACCTTGCAGATACATACAAATGACAAGCAGGGGAAATATTCAGGCTGCATAGAAATGATTAATTTTATAAATAATGTAATGGAGCACTCCTAGGAACCAGTTCGAAAAGTTCCAAATAGACTATCGATCCAAGATCAGAGAGGGGTAACTTAAAAATCAGCAACTAATAATTCTTTTAAAAGCCTAATAACATCATTAATTTTCAAAGAATGCAAAACAAATGCATATATATGGAAATACATACTGCATACATATATGGAAGTGATATTAATGTGATTAGCTGGTCAGAACTTTCCAGGTATGAATGAGCTTACTGAATCAGTGCCATCAATCAATATAACATTTTTTAAACTATTAAAATTAGTGGGAGGAGCTCCAAGACTGGGACTGGCTCTTAGAGCTAAGTAGTTAAAAGAGAAACATTTTTTATCATCTTTGGTTTTAATTGCAGAGTTTCCTATTAAATAATGGAAATATTTTGTGGGCTGTAGAAATGATAACGATAGTGTGTATTTATACTGATTGAAATGGAGGAACTGCTCAATGCAAACGTGAAAACTTTAGATCACAAAGGAAGCATGCTTCATTAAATAATCAAAGAGGAACACTTACACGTGGGCACACTTAAGTCCCATAGAACATAGCAGAAGTTTTCCTTGGTGATGATGGAATCCACGTTTTCTTATTTATTTTCTCATGCATTTTAGATCAGCTCAGTGGGCTTCTCACATTTAGATTTGGTGACTGCGAAAGTAGATGTTATTTACATTTTTAAAATCTGCTTTTCTTTTAAAAATAAAGTTTCTCTGTGATTAAAGCCATTTCTTTATAAAATAGTGACCTCTACAACAATATGGGGGTGGGGGATACGGAGAATGGCTCAGCAGTTAAGAGTGTGCATGTTCTTCCAGAGAACACAGTGTGGTGTTCACCACTCACACTGAGGGGCTCGCAGCGACCACAGATTCAGCTCCTGGATATTGGAAGCCCCTGGCCACCAAGGGCAGCTGTACACATGTGCAGGTACTAGCATCCACAAAGGCACGTCATTTGCTACATTTTAAAAATTCAAAAACTCTTCCCATTTGGAATTTCCTTAGTGCATGGTTCCTTATGAGACTGTTTATTTCTGTGAATAGTCAGTATTTAAAATACTGAGCATGTGCTTTGACGTTGTTACCAGGTGATGACTCGGTGTGTACAGAGCGCTCCTTATCAAAGATCGCCAACTCTCTGTGGAAGCCTCTGTCTGGAGACCATTTGGTTGTTGATTAATCTGTCTGCCCCATGATACTGTTCCCCTGTTTTAATTATTATGCCTATCTTGTGTCTTACTACTGATAGGACACTCTTTGGTTTAATTTTACTTTCTCTAAAGAATACACTTACAGATTTGTTTTTCCAAATTAACTTTAGAGTCAGAAGTTTAAAGTCATTTTGCCATGCTTCTTAATCAAGGTATATTGGATAGATGCTTTTTTTTTTCCTGAATAATTCAAGGCCGTGATTACTTGTGAATCATCAGAAATCCTTAGTTATCCAGTAAGATAGATTCTTTGCTCATGTTACAAATGTCTCTTGATTATAGGGTTTTCTAAAATTTCTGTGATAAATTTGCATTTTGTAATATTTTTCTTCAGTGATCCTTCCAGATGTTTTTAATCTCTTTAAAAATAAGTCCCATCTGTAGTAGAATACACAGTTCAGTTTTTTCATCATTTGTGTAAAGTAAAATCAAATGACTGAACTCTGCCCCTTCTACATTGGTTTTTCTTAGATGTTTTATATGCATTGCCCATCTCGCCATGTTTTGTGTATTTCCTTTTTAAAGTTTTATTTTTAATTAATATAAGCAGTAATTGCATTATTTGTGGGTTTTGATATCTTTCGATACGGGAAAACCTAACATGTCCAACTCCTCATATGTTTCTTTTTCTTGCGGTGAGGAGTTTATTGTACTTTCTGTTTTATTTTAAATGCAGCTTGTTGCTGATTGCTTCCACCTCTACAACAGAATGCCTGAGCTCGTTCCCCTCTCTGCCTGTAGCTTTATATCTGTGATCAGCATCTCTCTCTAGACATGAGAGCCACCACTCTCCCTTTATGCTCTCTACTCTGAGTTCAACCCCTTTATAGTCCACATATAAGTAAGGCATTATAGCATTTGTTTCTCTGTGCTTGGCTTGTTTCCCTTAACATAGCATCCTCTAGGTTCAGCTATGTTATTATGAATGACAGAGTTTCCCTATTTTAAGACTGAGTAGCATTACATTGTGTGCATGTACTAAACCTTCTCTTCCTGATGGACACCTAGGCGAACTGCTTGTCTTGGCTATTGTGGTTGTCCCTTCACCTCATGACTTCATTTCAGTTGGGTGCAGACCCTTTAGGGGCAATGCTGGATTCTATGGTGATTTTATTTTTAGTTTTTTTTTTTAAAGCATCCTTCACAGTGTTTTCTAAAACATCCATGCTAATTTATGATACTACCAACTGTGTACGAGGCTTCTGTTTTTTCCCACATCTTTGACAACATTTGTTGAACTTTACCTTTTTATTCATGGTCAATCTAAACATGTGCGGGATACTCTAGTGTGGCTTGATTTGGTTTTCCCTGATGATTAGCAGTGTTGAGCAGTTTTTGTTTTAGATATTGTTGGCCATATTTTGTCTTCTTTTTGGAAATGTCTATTCTAGATCGTTGCCCATTTTAATAGTTTTATGTTACTGAATAGTTTTGAGTTCTTTGCCTATATTGAATATTAGCTCTTTAAATGATGCATGATCAGAAAACAGTTTTTGCCAGTCTGTGAATCTGTGGTTTTCTCCCTACTCCACTAATGGTATCCTGTGCTAAGGAGAAGCATTTGCTGCATCCTGTGTATCTGGTGGTGGTTCCTCTTCCTCTTATTCCTCCTTTTCCTTTTCTTGCTCTTGCTCTTCCTCTTCTTCTTCCTCCTCCTCTTCCCCCTCTTCTTCCTCCTCCTTTTCCTTCTTTCTCTTCTTCCTCTTTTCCTCCTCCTTCAATTGTGTGTGTTCTCTGACACAATTTCTAAAAAATCTCTGCCCACAACTATGCCATGGAGGCTTCTCTCACCTTTTCCAAGTAATCTTATAAATTTACATCTCATGCTTAAAACCTTCAGTTATTTTGAGTTGATTCCCATGTAAACAGTGACGTAAAGGATCATTCCCCCCTGTATCTGGATTTCGTGTCTTGTTTTCCTAGTACTATCAAGTTCATGAGTTTAAGAGAATGTCCCCTCCAATGTGTGTCCTTGGCAACGTTGTTAAAAATCACTTGACCATAGATGTGTCGCTTTCTTTCTTGGGTCTTTTCCATTCCATCCATAAGTGCGCCTACACCAGTACATCCTCCTTTAATCGTCATGGCTCTGTAATACAGTTTCTAGTCCAGTCAGTCAAACTTTGGCTTCATGTAATTAAGCCTGATGCACTAATGACTCTGCACTGCTGTTCCTGCACATAAGTGTGAGGATATAAGAATAGGAGTAGACACTGCAGACAGCAGGACAAAGACAGAAATGCGTAGGCAGACTGCTGAAGGCTGGGATTTCTTCTTGCTGCTGAGTTCTGTGACTTCTTCATGAGTCAGGACGTGACTTAGGTCACTCTTTGGCCGGCGCCTTGGTGATGGAAATGAAGGCAGAACAGCAGAACTGCGGCCTGAAGTGGGTTTTTTGAAGTCCGTGAGATTTTCTTTTTGTTCTCCTTATCTGATATTATAGATGCATTGATCTCAGCTTCACAGGTATCAACCTATTTCTATTTCTAGTTCATTGATCCTGATTTTTTTTTTACCTCGTGCATGGAAGAGAAACCACCAATTCTCTATAAAAGTATATATTTGTATGTTTTACCTGCTGTCATCTTTCCTGCCATAAAAATTGTCACATCAGGATGGACAAGGTGTTGGTTTTTGTAAATGATTTGTCATTAATTTTATTTTCCTGTTTATCACATCACGTGTTTGGGTATTCTTGTTTGTTGTTTTATGAAGCACTGTAATGTTGTTGCTGCAGTAGGAACAATTTATCTAAAGCCAATTAAGGACCATCAAAGTTAAGGACCCAGACACAGCAACAGTGCTTCTGTGAAGCTATCCCCCCACCACACCCCCAAAAAAGGCTTTGATGAAATATATACAGATCACCCCCCTTGTCTTTTATTTTTGGAATATTTTTTGCTATACCACATTCCATTTCTGTTTGTATTTTTTTATGAACGACCTTAAATAGAGAAGTTTATAAACTAGCTGACCAGCAAGCACCTGCTGGGCAGCTTTATTAAGTATCAGCGGTTTTAGCTTAGCCAGGCTTTTGTAAGGTCAGCCCGCCGTTACAGATACAGCCAAAGCCCCTGTGTGTTGATAGCAGTATCTGTCTTCCTCTATCGCTGTGTCCCCCATTCTTCTGAGGTAGAAGGTCTCTTTGGACCTAGAACCCACCAGTTGGTAAACCCGGCCGGCAAGCAAGCCCACAGCATTCTCTATCTTTACCTCACGACGTTAGGAATCATGACCTAGGCTTCCATCTCTAGCTGGGTGGTCATCTGGCTGGACAACCCGCCTTTTTGTCTTTCTTGTGGCTGCTGGGATCCAAATTCAGTCCCCCGTGCTTGCATAGCAGCCATTTTATCCACTGAACCATACCCCAGCCTCCCATCACCTCAGTTTTCTAGATGAGGAAACTCAGGATGTCCTCATCCATAGATTGAATAGAAAATGATTTGCTTTTCCACACATCCTAGGTTTGGACACAGGTTGTATGTCTTCAGAGGTTATCCTGTTAACCACTGCACCATTCAGGTTCTACGGCCTATAAATATGCATATTTAAAGTCACTATTTCTAGGTCATGTGTACTGTATTAAAGAATGTGGGCCCGGAGAAAGAAACTGGAGTCCTTGACTGGCATTCTGATTGCTGTGTCCCTGTGACTGGCACAGGGTGCTCTCTCCATTGCAGCCTAGGAATCTCTCTGATGTTGGCCATGGGTCTGCCATTTCCAGAGGCCTCAGGTCAAGTGTGTACTTACATTCCAGATGCTAACGGTGGTCACGTCAGTGGAAGCAATGAGCTGCACCGAGACGGTAACGGAATTAGTGGTAGATCCCAGTATGAGAATCCTTGAATAGAAAAGAACAAGAGAAGGAAACAGCTGGGAGCAGAAAACAGTGCCAGTGTCAGAGAGGGCAGAGTTGGTGGCAAGCATGGGTGTCAACCAATTGCCTCTGACCTGAACTTGTTCCCCACCCCACTCCAGATCCGAGCTGAATGTCCCTCAGATTCCTTCGATGTCTTAGCCTAATGTAGAACACCTGTCCTTCTCATTTTCAAAGACAGTTTTATTATCAAGCCCCATTGTACTGAACAGATGTTCAGTTCTTTTTTAAAAAATTATTTATGTATGTTACAACCTGATTGCAGCTTCCTCTCCCTCCTCTTCTCCTAGTTCCACCCTCTGGCCCCCCTCCCATCCACCTCTCCTCCCTTTCTCCTCCAGAAAAGGAAGGCCTCCCATGGATGTCAACCAACCATGACATATCAAGTTGCAGTAAGACTAAGGGCATCTTCGTTTGAGGCTAGATGAGGCAGCCCACTTAAGGGAAAGGGATCCAAAGGCAGGCCACAGAGTCAGAGACAACCTCTGCTTCCAGTTAGAGTTCCACAAGAAGATCAGGCTGCACTGCTGTTACACATGGGCAGAGGGCCTGGGTCAGTTTCATGGATGCTCTCGGGTTAGCAGTTCATCTCCATGAGCCCCTGTCAGCCCAGGTTAGTTGATTCTTTAGGGTTTCTTTGTGGTGTCTTGACCCCTCTGACTCCTTCAATCATTCTTCTTCCTCATCTGCAGGATTCCTTCTAATGTTTGGCTATGGTCTCTGCATCTGTTCCATCAATTGCTGGGCGAAGCCTCTCTGATGACGGTTATCTAAATACTGTCTGCAGCAATAGCAGGAAATCATTGACAGCGTCATGGGTGGGTTACCGGTCATGGCATGGGTCTCAATCTGGGCAGTCATTGGTTGGCCATCCCCTCGATTTCTGCTTCATCTTTCCCCCTGCACATCTTGTTTGCAGGATGTATTGTAGGTCAAAGGATTAGTGGCTGTGTTAGTATCCCTATCCCTCCATTGGAAATCTTGCCTGGTTACGGGAGATGGCCATCTCAGGCTCCATGTCCTCCATTGTCAGGAGCTTGAGTTGTGGGAGTTTCCATTGCCCTAGGTTTCTAGCTCATCCCAGAGATCTCCCCTGAACCCCATCCCAGTTGTCTCTCCAAGTACGCTCTCCGTCCATCTTCCCCACAACTGATGCCTCCTGTACCCATACCAGCTCCTCCCCAACCCTGTTCCCTCCCTCTGTCCACCTTTGATGTCTATTCTATTTCTCTTTCTTAGTAAGATTTGAGCAACCCCCCTCCCTGGGGCCCTCCTTGTTACTTAGTTTCGTTGGGTCTGTTGATCGCAGCATGATTATCCTGCACTTTATGGGAACCATTCACTTATAAGTGAATAAATACCATGGTAATCCCAACCCCAAAAGATGTTTACTTCTTATCAAATGCCCTGCTACTGCTTGCTTGCTTGCTGCCTTCTCTCCTTCCTTCCTTTCTTGACAATATAGGCCAACCTCTTTTTACAAGGCCTTTCTTACCTTGGTTCTTCATAGGATCCAGTCTAAGACTTTGTATTCAGTGAATGACAAGCTGATACTTTCTGATATTATGCTCTGGGGACTGGGAATTTGAATGTGTGTGTTGGTTGTGTTTTCGTGATGATAATGTATAAAATCTCACAGAGCCTACAATTCTCAATTTGTGAGTTGAGCTTTGACCTCTGACATAGCCCATTATGTAGAAAGAACCTCTGTGTGAAAAGTTTTTGAAGTAAAAATAATTTTATATCAACATCAGATACTTGTACAGTTTTTTAAAAATCTTTGTTCAAATGCCAGGTAGACATGCTTAAGTACACATAAACATACTCTCAACTGTTTATCATTTCTCCTGAATGAGAATACACCATTTCAAGCCATGTTATCTTTCTGAGTTATTATTAACTGAAATAACACTACTTTTGAGTTATGTTCATTTTATTAAGAATGTCCTGGGGCTTGGACACATGGCTCAATGTGAAGACTACTGGCTGCTCTTGTAGAGGACTCAGGTTCAATTCTCAGTGCTGACAGGGTGGTTCACAACCGTCTGTGACTGTAATCCCAGGGGATCCAATACCCTCTCTGGCCTCCTTGACACTAGGTCCATGTGGTACACAGACATACATTTGCACAGACTCTTCCATATAGGATAAAAATAATTAGTCTATAAACTTATAAAGAGTGGTATTACTTTAGCAGAGGAGCAACTCGTAGCATAAAGATGTACGTCTTGGGTCATTTACAATACGACATCACCAACTTGCTGTGAAAACCAGACTCTGAATTGGACAAACCATGCATGTTTTGAGGCAAATTATTGAAACCTTTGGGTGTCTGTTTCTTTGTCTGTGACACATGGACAGTAAAAACGTTTCTCTCAATAGAGCATTGCAAGATTAAATTAATTGTGTCACCGTTGTAAAATGCTTATAACTAGGAGTACATGATTAAGGGTTGGCCATGGGTTGTTATTTCCTGTTTGTTTCTAAAGAAGCGTTTCAACGCCAGACTCCAGAGGTTTGTCTGCGAAGGCTTTTGATTGGCAGTGAAGGTAGGCAGACTAGCAAACCTTAAAGCTAACAGCGATGATGCACTGCTTCATGGGAACGCTCACCAGACTCCTTCCGCCACCAGTCACTTTGCCTTCAGGATCAGTTCTGCACATTTGCAGTGTATGAATGGGGCTGCTTGCGTTGACAGCATTCAGCTTCAAAATGGCTGTGCTGTTTTGAATGATCAGAGGGTGATGTAAGGGCAGAACATGGACCACTTGTGGAAATACTTTAGGAGTGATTTTGTAAGGTTTAATTTGTGCTAAAAATTCATCCACATATCTCTAGCAAGGCAAATTTTCCCAAGACAGATGGAGGCCGCTTAAAAAGTTGGTTGCTTGATTCTGATTGAGACTGTTTTAATTTTGTCACGGGGCACTTCAAAACAAGGAATGAAATGTAAGGTAAATTATTATCTAAAATAAGCCTTTCCCTCACGACGCCATAAAAAAAAAAAAACAGGATGTGAATTTCAGAGGGGAAAGCATTGATGTTGTCAGTGAAATGAGAGCTGAAGGGGCTTAGAGAGGTGACGTTAAGGAATGTGCCTGGTGGGTGCTTGGGGGGGAGAGGAGATGATTTAAATTACACAATGGAACATTCCCAACAGGATGCAGAAGAGAAGGGTGTGAAGAGGGCTGCCGATTTCAAAGGTTGGGATGAGCAGTGTGTATTTGCAGGGTCTCTGCTCAGTAGAGCAGCCAGCTGCTCACCTCTCACGCTAGAAGGAATGAGCTCAAGCTGAAGTGTAAGTGATTTCAGCGTTCTGCACAATGAGGACTGTTAAAACATTGATTTGAATTGGGTAATCTCGGTCCTGACAATACCGAGAAATGTCTTAACTGCCAATCAGCCGGAGATTTTTTCCCATGCAAAGACAGAATGATGGGCCCAAGACCTCTTATTAACTACAATTTGGTTTCCCTTGCATTTCGGTATGTCAGAGCAATTTCTTACTTGAAAGTATATGATTTCTTCCCCCAGGTTCTCTCTCCCGTGACCTTTCCCTCCGTTTCCTTCAGATGCTGTATAATTTTGTGTCTCACCACTTTCCATCCCTCTTGCTCTATAGTGCTGAGATCTCACTAAGGATGTACTGGGAGACTTCTCTGGGGGAAATAATGACTTCTCTGCCTCCTAAGGCCTGCTCTCACCATGGGATGTGGGAGCCATTCATTTCGCTGCACTTTCCCCCCCAGGGGTTTTTTATATGCCAGTGTGCTACACTCTAGAGATTCAAAATTAAATGAGGCACAATTTTCTGTCCTGTTGGGACTTACTATGTAGTGGTGCAAATGCCAGAAGTGATGTTTTAAAATGTGACCTGGTCCCTTAGCGCAAAGGAGGGAGTTAGGAACTTTGATGGGGGAGGAAATATTTGTCAACAAATATGCCTGCAGATCAGATTGTCTCTGGGAGTCCATATTGAGGTAGGAGAGAGTAATGGAGCCATTTTTTTTTCTGACATTGTCTCTGGTCCAGGTTGGCAGAACAGTGTCTGAGCAGCCGTTCCGTGCACTGGAGTGAATGCACTTGTTTCAAAAGCTACTGTTCTAGCACAGTAGTGTTCTTAGGGACATTGAGATGGCTCAGGGGGTCAAGGCATTGCAGATATTTGAAAATACTTTGAGATTAAGCTAGATGATAAGCACAAAAGCCCCTAGTAAGAAATAGGGTCTGAAGAAATACGTTGTAAAGAAAGGGAGGGGTTCCATGTGAAAGAAACGTATGCCCTTGGGATGCCAGTTGGAATCTACAGAGATTTTGAAGTACCTGGAACCTTCCCTATGCACTAGGTAAGAAACGAAAACAAGGAACCATTGGCCATTTTAAGTGAAAGTAGCAATCGTGGTCATGTAAGAACATGTCGTAGGTGTATGTGGAACTGTGCCTGAAGTCCATGGTCAGCTCCGAAGGGCTTCTGTGGAGGGAAGACAGTGTAAACAGGACAGGTTCCTGGTGCTGTGAGTCTGGTACTGGATACCAGTGTGTTCTCTGTTTTGTGTGTGTTTGAAAGGTTTCATAACCGAATTCTGTTCTTCTTCCAGCCCAGTGAAAGGAGAGGACACCACTGGCTGGTTAGAGATGTTAGTGCCAACAGCATGCAGGGTGTAGATGGAAACACACATAACAGACAAGTGTGACATTTGAGCTAAAAAGCCTATATGTAGTTTTGGCTTTAATGTTTGCTTATAAGCTTACGTATGGCCGTTGGACGTGCAATCCTGAAGACAGATCTCTGGTTAGAAGCAGTCAGGCACATTTCCTCAGCATTGGCCATGAGTAGAAATTACGATCAGAGTTTATTGGAAGAGTGGATAGTTTAAACGGCTGAGATCTGATACTTTTTCATGTGGTGCCACAAGCCTCTTATTTATCCTGCTGCTTTAGCCTCACGCTCAAGCCTAGGTGAGACATTATTTCTTTGTGGCTTACGTTTGCCTAAAAAGTTTTATAAGAAAAAGGGTGAATGCTAGCTTTATTTTTTCTTATAAATTATAGACACATTTCTTCTCTAGCTTAGATTATGCATAAGCATTGGAGATGAATTTTCAGAAATGAGTTTCTATCTGAAGTTGTATTTTCTGTATTGAATAATCACTGTTGGAATTAAAAGTCACTTGAGATTAACAAGTTGCTTTTTTTTTTCTCAGAAAGTGCTTTATCTGCTTTCAGAGTTTTAGCTCTTGGATGTCAGATTAAAATTCTGAAACATGTTTGATTCATCTCAGAATTGAATGTCAAGTCCAAAGACAGATATTTATAACCGAGTTCTGTTCAGGCAAACGGGCTCCAACCGCAGCTCCGATAATTGCAGAGTTCTTGTTCACGGTCGTGGTGCCACCATTTTGAACGAACAAATTAAAGCTTTAAGGTTGGATTTTAGCAAACCAGATGTTTAATTCCATGAATATTACGCTTCATATTTGCAGAGCGCTCTGGGGTTTCCACACTGCTTTTGAATAATTATTCCAGTTTCACACAACCCGGTGCCAGGGCAGGACCATTTCGACTTGAGGATGAGAGAACACAAGATCCAGGAAGTGAAGGGATATGGCTGCTTAGCCCTTAGCTCATTTCTGTTTGGCTCTTCTGAGTCTGAGCCACTCCAGTATAAAATTCCCGTTGCAAAGTTTTAAAAGGATAAGGCACTGCTGAGAAGAGAAGGAGAAAGGAAATCCACATGCATTCTAGAGCTGCTTACATACCAATATTGGAAAAATTGGGAGTTTAGCAGAAGTAGCTAGTTTAATTAATTAGTGTTTTTGGAGCAAGATCTAACTATGCTATTCAGGCTGAAAGGATATACTGTACATTGGACATTAACTATAAATCAAAGACAAAAGTAATAGACACGCTAAAATTCCTCATCTATAATGGCACTAAAAGATGGACTCCTTACTGGCTGCTGGTGGCGTTTTCTAGGGAGTCGACTCGGTACTCAGTATTTGGAAATAACTGTAGGGGAAACAAAACAAATTTATTGCCTTCCATGTAGGAACTATACCACAGGATCAGTACGACTCGGTGAGATGGTTTTCTTTCTTTGTGGGCCTCTTCTCGCTAGTGACCGAAGAGTGAATGGCAGAATTAGAGTATTGCCACTTTGCCAATAATGGCCATCGAGTATATCGTCGTGAAAAGAGAACGAGAAGTCTTCATGTACCTCCCTGTGATTAATCAGTGTGGAAGGTTACATCTCAGCGTGACGGAGTCTTGATCTGGCTGCCGGCTTTCAGAAAGGAAGGAAAAACAAGGCAGGGCATTAGAAGGCACCGTGGGGGCTGCAATCAGCAAAATCTAGTCTTGGAGGGCTCTGAAGTACCACCAGCCGCCTCTCCTACAAATAAACCGAGAGAGGGGCATGGGTGGAGAGCAATTATAGACTAAAATAGTCTCAAAAATATTACCCGACCTAGACTTTATTTATATTTCAATTGGACAAATATCTAGGAAAATGTATGTCTACAGCAGCGGGGGGACTGCTGCATATTTGCAACACTGGCTGCATATTTGATGATATTAAGGAGTGATTGCTTCCTTTCAAAGTGTAGTGACAGTATTGCCTCATTAGACCCTGTTGGAAAATCCACATGTCTTAGAGGCATACTGAAATATTATTTCTGGACTTGAGGCCAGATAATGTGAGTCCAGGGAGTGCAGGGAGTGGTAGATAGTTTAGGTGAAACGCCCATGAAAATTGTACAGTCTGGGAATAACCTGCATTGTGTACCAGAGAGATTGCCTAGACATTTCACACGAGAGTTCTATGAAGAGATTGGACTGCCTTCAGTGTTCCTGAAACGCTGGGATGGAGTACATTGACCCCTGCCACTGTGTCTGGCGAAGATGCCCTTTGGGCTCCAAGCTCCCTGTCCTCTCTGTTCAGCTCCTGCAGTTTACAGGGTGGAGATCTTGAGCAGCAGTGTCTTCTGTTTTATTTACATTCCCCTCCCCCATTTTCTTGATCAGTGTTCTTTGCCCAGATTAAAGTCTTTTGGGAGAGGATTGTAATTTGCATTTTGGCTAAATGAGAGGCCCTCAAACTAGTGAGCCTGCTCCAAAGCAATCTGAGGCACTCTCTGAGTCTTTACAAGGCAAGCTGTTCCCCTGCCCCACAAGACCAGGGACAAGCAGAAGCCCAGCTCAGGGTTTGATGTTCATCCTAATTGTTCAGAGGCTTTCCTTGGCACAGTGTGTTCAGTGGTGGTGCTGCTGGTGGGCTGGCATGGGGGTAATGGCTTCCAATGTGAGGTGCTCATTGCTATGCATGTGCACAAAGGAGGAGGGTAACCTATGGCAATTAGGGGATGACATCTTCAGTAATATGAAACAAACCTCAGATAGAACATTTAGGATGCTCCAGAGAGTCAACTTCTTTAGGATCGGGGGAAATTAAGAAATCTTCTCAAGGATGAATGTTCAAGTCCTCTGTGAGCTGTCAGAGCATCTTATGTAAGTCCTCTCTGGAGGTGCAAATTAAGAACCCCAAGTTGGCGAGGTCTTTTGCAAAACATGGTCCTCTTTATTTCTTGGAGTGACTAAAATTCATGACATGTGTACCTTTTTAGCTAAAGTAGCAGTCAGGAGAATGACTTGGATAGGCTTGAAGAGGTTTGTTGATTGACTCTAGTACACACACTAAATTATAGACATTTGGGAAGCTTTGACTGATAAAGACATCTTTTGTCTTACACTTCTTTGAGATGGAGGCAACTTGTATACCCTCAAGGAATGAATAACTTAAAGAAAGTAAAAACAATCTGAGAGTCTGGGACATAGCTTTCTGGTAGAACTCTTGCCCAATACTAGCATGTAGATAGTCCTGGGCTCCATCATCAGCATAGGACATATTGATTAAAATTTTTGAATAAATGTAATTTCTCTCTTTTTTAGAATAAAAAATAAATCATTTTATTCATTTACATTATCAAACGATATCCCCCTTCTTGGTTACCCTTCCGCAAATCCCCCTTCCCATCCCTACCCCTCCCCTTTGCCTCTTTTAAAAGATATTTTATTTATTCTATGTATGTGAGTACACTATGGCTGTCTTCAGACTTATCAGAAGAGGGCGTCGGATCCCATTACAGATAGTTGTGAGCCACCATGTGGTTGCTTGAGAATTGAACTCAGGACCTCTGGAAGAGCAGTCAGTACTCTCAGCCATCTCTCCAGCCCCATTAATTTAATTTTTAAAATACATGAAATTCCTATGTGGCCAATGGTTGTTCAGATAACTGCTCCAACTTTCCTCAGGATTTAATTGTTTTGGGTGAATGTACTCCTTCACACTCTCAGTAAGGGCAACCAAACTAACCTTCCATAGTTTCTGTCTCAATGGGAAACAAAAGAAATGGATTGGTATTGTCTATAGCCATCTGTTCTTTGGTGGAAATGCAAAAATCTCCCTTCATGCCCAGACATGCTTCTTGCTCGCTACATAGTTGCTGACCAACTTCCAGACACAATGAAGGTCACAGAGCGTTAGCTACCTTAGAGATTGCTCCTGGGGCTAAAATGCAATTGTTCCAAATAGGAATGCAATGCTAGCTCAGTCATACAAATAACACACAAGTGAAACATGTATCCTTGATTAAAGTTTGCCAAAAACGGATCAAGAGCATCACTGCTTCCTTATCGTGAAGCATTGCACAGTGACAGCCCACAGCGACAACCCCAGTAATGCTATTAAAAGTGCTTAACCCTAGAGTGTAAAAACAAAGGAAGCCAATGAAGCCCGGATTCCCTTCCAGACCTTTATATGCAGAGACGTTGTTATTTATACTTTATGATCTTGAAACAACTATGGCTATCTGTTTATACAGGATTTATAATCCCGTGTGTATTCGTTTATTTTTCATTGCTGTCATAGAATATACTGAAAAAAACAAAACAAAAAACACAAACAGAGGCAACTTTGGAGAGAAAGGGTTCGTTTTTGCCTTAGAGACATTCCCACCGTAGTGGGAAAGGCATGGCACAGGAGTGGGAAGTATGCTCCGGAAACAGACAGAGAACAGGATACAAAGCCTCAAAGCCCGCCCCCAGTTATATACTTTCTCTAGCAAGGCTCCACCTTCTAGAAGTTCCACAGTCTCCCGCCCGGTGCTGGGCTACAAGTATTCAAAGATGAGCCTACCAGAGATATTTCATAAACAAACTGTGGTAATTTTTATTACACATGTCAGAGCCGTCACAGTTGAGGAAGATGGTGATGACCTTGTGACTTTTTGCCACCACAGTCATGGGGGGGGGTGTTGTAGAAAATACTCAGTCTCAATCTGGAGTTCCTACCCTGCCTTAATCATTCATTTCCCAGATAAAAGTCACACTTTTATGTTTATAATAAGCCTTAATCAGCACTTGAGCAGGACAGGTGTCTACCCTCTGAGCTATTAGAATCCACTTCCCTTTCAGTGACCCAGAGTTGTCACTTGCTATGTACCATCTGGGCTGTCTTAACTCCAATTGGCCATGTTTTCATAATTCACTTACTCCATGGTGGCTTCCTCCTCTCTCCACCTTTCCTTTCTCTCCTCCTCCTCCTTATGGCCCTCCACTCTGACTCCAAGCCCAAGAACTGAGAAACTCCCGACTATCTTCTGCCCAGCTGTAGGCTGTAGGCATCTCTATTCACCAACCAGGAGGGCAAGGTTACCTAGCACCACTTGAGTCTCCCGGCTGCATCTACCTGCTGATTCTCTCCTCCCTGGGAGCAACCAGGCCTTGGGGAGGGGGGGCAGCACTCAGCATTATAGTACATAGCAAAAGACCTCAACAAGGGAGTTTTCATCTATCCCATTGGCTTTGCCTTCAGTCGTTGATCTGTGTATAGGACCCGCCTTTACTGAGTTGTTCTGTAGTGTAACAGGAAGCAGAAACCTTCCAGATAAGATACACCCCTTCCTGCCTTCCTCCAACTTTTCCTAATAGTTCCCCCAATCCTGTATCTTTCTGTTAAGCCTTTTCATCCCCCCTCGAGACTGTCCAGTCTTGTCTTCTGTCTTTCCTCCGAGAACTCACTCCTGTCCTCATTCCCCCTCTCTTCTTTTTCACTCTTAACTTACAGGCTCTCTGTAGTTTTAGCTTCAAAGTCAATTATATCCCCAGGAAACACTTTCCACATTTCTCTAGCCGCCTCTTCCAAAACCAGAATGCTTTGATACGAGAACTGTTTTTATTCTTCAGTTCCTTCGCTCCTTAGCTTCCCTCCACTCACCGGCCCCTTTATGATGTCACCATGAATGAGTCTCTCCTCTGTGTTTGAGGCAATAATTCTCTATTTCCTGGCATATTTTTTCCCCAGCTGTGTTTCACACGTTATCCGAGATGACTGCCAAGTTTACCTTGACCTTTCTGTTTCCTGTTAAGTTTGCACAATTTCCTGTTAAGAGTAACAATCCTGTTAACATTTGGAATACCTGTGCCTAAAATTATAGACAGTGTATGTTGGCTTTGATCCCAGTAAAACTTTAGGTTTCTTAAGAACATATCGTATGCACCTTTCTCCTAATTCCCCAACCGATTCGAAGACTTCGGGAGAATCAAATTGCTATTAACTATTAGGAGGCAATAATGATATTCTTTGGGTGAGAAACTTCATTTCACTGACTCTTGAGTGGTAACCGGCCAGTCACTGACCTTTGGAACTGTATGTTGTTATCCTCAGCTGTCAGTGCTCTCTGAACCCTTTCATGGTGTGGGACATCTTTTAGGGTTTCTGTAGCTCATCTTAATAGCATTTGGACATCTTTAGAAACTGAGAAGTGTCTACAAATTTCTCCATAGTCTAAAAGCATCAGTAGACCTAACAGTGCAAGCTTGTGTGCATAAACAATAGGTCTAGGTAGTAAGTTGTAAACACAGGGGATGTTGGACAGTACACATGACAAGGTGTCCAACAGAGGGAGAAGACGACTTAGCTGGGGTGATTTCCCCGAAGGAGATGGATTTGAAGCAGATTTCTTTTCTTCTTTTTGTTTTTTAAATACTGTTTCTCTTTGTAGACCAGGCTGGCCTCAAACTCAGAGATCCACCTGCTTCTGCCTCCCAAGTGCTGGGACTAAAGACCTGTGACACCACTGCAGGGCTTGAAGCAGACTCCCTTTTTTTTTTAAGAAGCCTTTATTATTGACTCAAAATGTATAAAGTCTAGGAAATTATACCTGGCACTCTAAAAATAACCCAGTGACATGGACCGCCTGAAGCAGACTCTTATTTAAGATTAGAGAACAGAAGACTGGCCCAGGAAGAACAGTTTGAGTTAAGGTTCAAAGACAGAAGGCAGTCATTAGAGTCAGCCCGGGAAGATTTCCCTGAGATAAATCCAAAGATGTGGATTCAAACTTAAAAATAGGCTCAACCCAAGCTTCTGTTCTTCCTTCCACAAACGTGATTACAGACAGGCCTGTGAACGCGCCCTTTGCTTGTGTAGTAGGTAGCATGAGCACAGTGGCTACACCTCCCATTTCAAATTTCAGACAGCAAACTAAGATTGCACATGTAAAACACAACCTCCAATCTAATTCTAGATTGTTCTGCTTTGGCTGTGCTACCCTTTCCCTGCCCACCATTTACCTTTCCCGTCACCCTGGACGTCATTAATGATACCCCACATACTCGTCTGAGTGCCATTGTAGCTGCCGATTACTGTCCCTGTGACTACACGTCCAGATTCTATGCCACACTCCAGTGTCCCTGTACATCTTAGCACTCCCTGAGAAAATGAGTCCTTTTCTTCATTCACGGAAGGGAAAGCCTGAGGCCGGGAGGGAGATGGACAGTTCTGTTAACTTCCAGTTTTAATTTTTTTCCCCGAGTTGTACAAGCATATGAGTTTGCCATCTTGGGGTCTTGCTGGACGTGTTGAGGAGGAGGAGGTATTTGTTGCTTCTGAGGTAATCGAGGGTGGGGTGAAGAGGAGTCCTGTGTTGCAGGCACACAGCACAGTTTCAAACCAATGCTTCCCGGGGTGGTTTTCACCCTCAGGCTCTAGTACACTCCACGGGAGTCACTTTGTATGAAGATGCTGGGTGCTCAGCTCAGCTCTGTGGGTAGCTGCCCGGCCATCTGCACATCAAGGAATTTCAGAATTCCTGACATACACATCCATCTTCCTCCCTTCTTCCCTCCCTCCTCTCCTTGGCTTTTCCCTTGCTCCTCTTCATCAAGCGATGCACCTGAGTCAGGAATTTCAATGTCTACCTACATCATGTCCTGGGAACATGATGTTTTCACCCTTCAGATTGATGCTTTTCTCTTCAGGGGAAAGAACTTTCTCTACTTCTGCAGCCACTAATTGGAATAAGTACCAAATGGTACCAAGCCTTTCCCAAAAAGCACTCATACACATGATGGCGATACCAGAAATGACTAAAGTTGTCGTAACAGGAGTCTTTCCTTTTTATGAATAAAATATGGCATATTACTGTGTCCCCATGACAGGCCCAGGTCCTAATGAAGTGAGGCCAACAAGGACC